>NC_133369.1:47216558-47264439 GCF_049309525.1 Garra rufa
ACGGCAAATTGCAAATCTGTGGTGTAGTGGTGCCTTGAGAAGTGGGTAAATGCTTCATTTGTGTACAGCAAATTGCTGGAGTTCGAAAATCAGGAGTTAGGCAAAAAAGTGTGAAAGAGTTAAATTTTTGGAGTTTATTCTTTAACTTTCACAACAGTTTGTGTTACGGGATACTCCCTGGCTGTGTTGTATTTCGGAGTTCATTCATTGGTGTTCAGGGGCACGTTTTAACAATAACGTTACATCAGGAGCGCGCCATGACACGAGCCTGGTTCTGCCACACGATCGACTGATGAAGTTGTCTACTTCGTCATGAGGTAGGTAAAAAACTAACTCCAAAATGTTCTTTATCTTCTGACAGACAGCTGATTATAGCTGTTACGTTAGTGTACTGACGCCAATAACCGCGGCGAACTTTGTGTTGAATGAATCTCCGATGCAAAACATGGCTGTTTTGAGCGGACTTTTTTTCGATGTGAACAAGCTAATATTAGCTTACGTCTTTCTGTTCACCTTATTTTTTTGTAAACGAGTGTTTTGCTGTCAAATTTAAGTTGCGACTCGCTCAAGAAACATTCTGTTAAGCTTCCATAATGTCATGCCGACGAGACGAGGTAATATCTAGCAATGTCAGTAAACTGAAGTGTCTAAGTCTAACTTTACCCTGGCTAAAAACGATCATAGTTTAGCCATGAACGTGTAAAGTAATGCCTGCAATGTTTTGAGTCGTAACGGCTAACGTTACAAATGTTTTAGTAGTGACTCGTGACCTATGAGAGTTCGTGGCTTTCATATTAAACATTTTGCATTTTCAATCACACTAACAGGTTGTTTTAAATTACATGTTTTCTCTTCATTGTCAGGATGTTGACAGAAGTGCTGGATGGAGGGAAGTAGTAGTAAAACTGGACGAAATTTGTTTCTCAGATTTTCTCAATTCAGGTGAGTTATGTGTTTAGTAATCAGTTAATAAAGAGTAAGTGACTGTAATTTTATGATTTATTTTGTAAATAACATGTTGTTGATGTTATTGTGTAGTCCAGCAGAAGTTTTTGAGATAAAACAACACTGAAAAAAGATGACCAGGGCTCAGCTGATGTACTACATGTTTTCTTGCTTTTTGGATGTCAAAGGACTGGTAAGTATTAAATAATACTTCAAAATGTTATTGAAAAAAATATATATTTTTACATTTGTCTGAACGATTATCTTTTCTTAAAAAAAAAAACAATTTCTTTGTGACTGAAGAAAGAAAAGAAAGACATGAACCTCTTGGATGACAAGCGGGTGAGTAAATTATCTGTATTTTTTTGTTCTGGAAGTGGACTCTTCCTTTAATGCCTATTGTTTATAAAGGGATGTTTATCTTGTGTTTCGGTCATGCCAAAGTATTGATGACCATCATCTGGCCACTAAAGAAAACCCTCAGCCATATCATCTTTCCTCAGGGACATCAAAAGCACAGGTTTCCACCTTTTACATCGTCTTGGACTGAGAAGTTTCGCCTTGTCAGTCATGTGAAACCTTGGGTATTGTTGAAGAGCTGTTCAAGTAAAGTAAAGTATCATGATGCTCTGTCCAGCCTGTACATATTTTTTTTTAAAGACAAATGTATATAATAATGATATAGGTAGAACTGAAGTCAAAGAACTGAGAGCAAGGCAGTTGAACAAGCAGTATTCTTATTTAAGCAAAATGTTAAGTTCTGTCCTCTGTGCTCCATCCTTCAGCTTTCAGTTTTGTTTTTATTCAGGCGCCTCAAACTAATTCATGGAATGTATCCTGGTATCACTGTGGAGTTGTTTCTTGTTACTTCATCTGATGTATATCTACCTCTGGTTACACAATACTACTGCACTATTTTATAATTATTCAGGTTTGATTTTATATAATGCAATGATGTGTTTTTGACTATGCTGTATACAATTTTACTAAACATTTCTTGTTGGCACTGCAGACATGTATTAAATGTAAATGTTTTGCTGTTAGATTTTACAGTATTTTATGACAGCAGTTAATTTCAAAGTGTTTACATGCATGGAATTTCAAAATCCAATCTATGTATTTCCTGAAATAAAAGCAGCTAGTTGAGAGTATGGCTTTCAGTGTAGTCATTTCCACATAAAACATATTGTGTTTACCCTAAGAAGTGTTTTTAACACTGGTTAAAGAGTTTAAATTATAATTAACTAAATTTTAGAGTTAAAATTACTCTCCAAATGATTAATATTTTAACTCCAGAAAGTGTTAAAATCTAACTCTGAGAAAGTGTTAAATTCTACTCCATTGAATTTCCTTTTGAACTTTCAATTTGAGCGCATTGGTTTAC
This sequence comes from Garra rufa, assembly GCF_049309525.1. Classification (NCBI taxonomy): domain Eukaryota; kingdom Metazoa; phylum Chordata; class Actinopteri; order Cypriniformes; family Cyprinidae; genus Garra; species Garra rufa. The sequence continues at coordinate 47,218,888 of NC_133369.1, forward strand.
TGGATCCTTGGACTGAAATGTTTACAGGGGTTCACTGGTTTAAGAAATTTCAGATGGTAAAAATCTGCTTCTTTTTAATTGTAAGGTATTTTTTTTTTTTTTTCATTATTATGTACTGATTTAAATGACTGGGGTGTGGGAAATTCCCTCGCCACATGGCCTTCCATGTTTCTAACTTGCAGTCAAGTGTATATGACATAAAAATATATTTTGTAATATCAATCAGTGCAAACAGTGCTATCTGCTAGCAAACTTTAGCGATTTTTTGCAAACGTTTATTTACAGAACAACACCATAAACACAAACACAAGATTAAAGGTAATATACATATAATGAAAAATTGTCATAAATATCCTTATTAATGGCAAAAATTACCTATATTTATAAGTCTGCTTGCTCGAGTGAGCAGGCATGTTGGAAAATGGAAATTTCTCTTAGCCCTTCGTTTGAAATGAGGTCCCGAAAATTCTTTGTTTGGAGGCCTATCTGGCCCTTCCCCTTCCCCCTACCCTTCCAACCTAACGAGAAATGAGACACCCCTAGCACTTCACCCCCCCCCCGGAGCCAAGCCAGCTCTTCTCACCTTTATTCATAGGTTGGGGGGAAGGTGAAAGGTGAAATGGCAAGTTTAAAAGTGACACGAACGACCCTCATTAACAATTGTGAGGTTAGATGTTTGAAAGGTTGTGAAAAAAATGGAGGCACCAGTGCAATCACTTTTTTTGTGTGAAAATAAATAAATAATTTCTTCATTTTTGCTTATAAAGGTATAGGAGTAATACATCATTCTGACCTGTAACGGGTCCATTTTTATTTTAGTGCACTCACAATAGCCTATAAACAACTCATGCGTTTATAAAATAAAGGAAAACAGAAGATGCGCTTTCTGCCGTCTGTTCTTGAACATCGCTTCACAATGAACAAAAGCTTTAAATTACCACTTTAAAACGAAATAATTCAAATCGAAAATAGAAACGTTCATTATGTAATCTGTAGGCCTAAAGATTTAAAGATATTTCTATATAAAGGCACGTCCAATTTAGAAATGGCGAGAAATTTTTCTATTTATCTCCATTATTGATGAATGTCTAAAATATAAAAGTAAGGAAAAGCCTAAAACAGGGCTGATTATATTTATTTTATAATTCTATTAAAATTATAATGTTATAGAATATACTATAAAATAATTATAATTACAAATTATACTGGCATAGAGTATATGTAAAACTTTAATAATTGTAGCTGCTTATATTTTCAGATTTTATGTTTCTCTGTTCTATATATCTTAAAATTTAGAGGATTTGCTGCAACGCAATTTTGTCCGATATGCAAATTATTTATTAGCCTATTAGTATTTTAATCCATAAAGCAAATGCTTTAAAAACACCTTTAAAAAATACTATTTTTGCATCCAGATGCTTTTAAAGAACTTTTCAATATACATGTTATCTTATATCTTAAATGAACTTGTATCTTAAATGTAAACCATGATTTCGTTGTATTCCCTGTGTAACGAATCTCTTACTTATAGCTACATTTTAGGTGCGTCTGAGCTTTGTTGTTTATGGTTTTTTTAAAAATCAAGAGTTGCGCGCACTCAACAAAACTGACAAGACTCATTTGAACGCTTCTGATAGACATTGCATTCCTAACCCAACAGAATCGTGTGTGGTTCGTTATAACACTGTAAAAACGCCTAAAAAGAATTACGGTGCAGATTATCTGATCTTAATGTAATGCCGCAATTTACATTTTCTATTCATTTTCATTTTATTGTCAACAGACGTAATATATTGATTTTGTTTGGGCAGGGGAATATGTCCAATTTAGTGGCATTTTTTGGCCCCAGGTCAAGCCTTCCCCAGCCTTACACACGCTCCGCCTATGATACTAACTATATATATACCCTTAGAATATATAGCCTATATATACCCACTTAGAATAATTTTCTTCCCGACCCGACACGCTAAATTTAATTCTCATTTCCAGAATCTCACATTTAACCATTTGGAAACAATGTCGAGTATAAAACTTTTTTCGCAGTACATCCATTATATTTCCATGTTCCACTTTTAAGACGTATTACAGCCCTGCATTTTAGTCCGTCAAAGATCAAATGCGGGCTAAAATTATATTTTAGACATTCAGTGGTGATTTAAAAAAAAATTGCAGCGCTGGAGGAACCACGAGACCAGGCTACCATGACGGTCCTGTTAGCAGCATTGAGCGCACGTTCAGCACAGCTTGGAAGGGTTCCTTGTTTAAAGCTTACCACAAAACACTGGCAAAAGTAAATACCATGACTGTCTAATAGTAAGGAGATATTTTAATTATTTATTTAGAAACTACTGTTTTCTGAGTCAGTGATGATGCAGTTAACAGTCCTCATATCCTCGTTGGACGCGCGCCTTTAGAGAGAAATGCATCTCTATGGACTAGCTACATAATAAAAACAGTTTTTGTTTTCTATTTGTTTTTTTCGTTAAGTAGTAATTTAAGTCTTTCTACATATTTATTTATCATGTCTGACAAAAAAATAACGGTTAAATATTTTCCACTGAAAAAAAAATGTAACTGATCGAGCTTGAGCCTTCATGTCCTAAAAATGTGTTTTGCTCTCTCCGCACAAACGATTGGATATGCACCTAATAGCGCATATTTATATCTATTATTATTTATTTCTTTTATTTTACATCTATGGATTTTAGTTTAGCCAATTCGTGATTTGAGAAGGCAAATTGAAAGAGTAGGTCAACTCACTGTCTGCCGCTTGGTCTTTAAGAAACAAAAAGCTTACGTTTAACGAACAAAAATGCTCCAATTTTTTTTTCTAAATTAACTTAATAAAAAGGAAACGAAATTATAAATACTTTGCCGTTACATACAGAATGAATTACCGATTATGGCGCCAGATATTGAAACAACAGACATAAATACTGTCCAAATAGCCCTCTTTGTGCAGGGCTTGGCCACAGAATGTTGTTCCTTGCGCCACCTGGTGGATATTATATGAAGCGCAACAACGTTTTAAAAAAACCTAAAAAAGCCCCTGCAGGCCGCCGCGTGGCGACGCGTGCTGAATTGCAGGCTGCCGCGTGAAAAAAGACGCATTTTTAATGGCCAGATCTGTAGCTGTTTCTTTTCACGAGACGCTGTGACTTCCGTAAAGAAGTGACGTCAGATCTACTCAGTCACCGCCTTCAGTCACCACCCGGAACACCAACCACTGTCCCACCCTCCTTTTGTCAAACCCAGACAACAATGCATCCATTCCATTGTTGAGCAACAACAACACGAAAACAAGTCGAGAAAACGCTGTTCAGTCCATGGATGTCAGGAAACTACATCATTGCACAGGCTTCCGAACAACGTGAATATAAGAGACCACTGGCACGTCAACTTCAGCCTCTTTCACTCAGCGATTCCGGTAAATACATGGATAATGTATCCCATGATTTGTTCCGGAGTTGTTTAATTTGGTTCATTCACAGTTGTTTTCCGGAATCTGTGCATGCTTTACACACAACCCATAAAGACATGTGAAGTTTGGATGTGAGATGTAATGCAACGCGAACGATTCACTAAACTGAAACTAACCTGAACAATCTGTGCTTCAGCGCTGATAGTGCGGAGCTGGCTCTGCCTGATCGCCGCTTCATTCCACTTTGCACGTATTTTTTCGTCGTGAAGAGTCGCATGATAACGTGCATCATCACTACAACACTGCCTTTATGGTTCTGGCTTTTGTTCACACAGCGCTCATTCCCGTAATTTTCCAGAATCAGCGAGCATTGTGAAAGGGGCTTTACTAAAGCAACAGTTATGTAGCTTACTGCATTCGGTGTTTGAAAAAGAAAAAACATTAATGATCATTCTGAAATATCCTGTTGAGTATCAGCAAGCTAGGCTCTCTCTATTCTGCCCTCCAAAGGCAAAGAGCAGTAACTACGCGAACACTGAAACTGAGAAAAATGCCTTTAAAGTTTTTACAACAGCTAGTCAAACATGTTGACACTCTTGTTTCTCTGAACGTTTTTCTGAAACGGGACAAAATTGAACCAGGAGACTTTGCCACAAGACAAAACAGTTGTCAAAAAGTCCATTTTAAGCCGTAACTCAATTTTGACCAAATGTGTAGTTACTGTGTTTTGCCTTTGGAGGGCAGTATTGCTCTGAGCTCGCTTACAGCATACATGACGTAGTTACCTGTGGTTGGCCTGGCTGTGCGTCACTCAGAAAACAATAGGCCAATCAGAAGAGAGGCTCATGAATATTAATTAGATGGGCCAAAATCGACCTGTTTTTGACAGAGCTCCTAAAAAAGGAGCTGTAAAAATATATTGAGATGGATTTTGGCACTTATACCACAAATTTTTCAGGGATTGACGTCATCACGTACACCAAAATGCCAATTGGATAGAAACAGGCCGGAGTCAGCAAACTCGGCGGCTTCATAGCTGCATCCATGTTAGCACGTCTCGTTTGATGTGGTAATTTCACAGTAGGCATACACACAGGTTCAAAGACTCGTTCTCACCCCCTACAGCGCAATTCGGCTAGGTATACAGTACATTCACGCTAAAATATCAAGGTGAAAGTCATCATAGCTTGTGTAGTATAGACCCAGCTCCCAACCCAACTTTGAGAATAGATTAACGGCGATATTTTTTTTATCGCCCGATAAGAGTCTCATGTTAACGCAGCACGTTAACGCCGATAATGGCCCACCACTACTGTAAACAAATAAACATTTACGTCACATTCCTGCTCCGATTACTACTAAAAGTTTGCTAAAAGTGGCCACAAACTTTATATAGCACTTAGAATAGCACTTAGAATAGGTTATCTTAAAAATGAGGCTATGCTCACTTTTCTGTGAGCTTGTACAGCTAAACGGCAATACGATATATTGCGATGGAACGATCAATGCGTGCGATGGAGTTGAATGGTGTGGTTTCTACTAGTTTTGCCTTAACACAATTGTATTGACTAGCGATTATGTCATGTACGCTATACGTAATGTGGTGTATGTCTGAAAAGCTCCCAATCAGATCTGTCCAAAGAGACATCGATCAAACTCCTAGAGTCTAGACCAGGGGTTTTCAACTCTGGCCCTCGAGGTCCACTTTCCTGCAGAGTTTAGCTGCAACCCTGATCAAACTCACCTGCCTGTAACTTTCTAGTGATCCTGAAGGCCTTGATTAGCTTGTTCAGCTGTGTTCGATTAGGGTTGAAGCTAAACTCTGCAGGAAAATGGACCTAATGGGGCAGAGTTGAGAAACCCAGGTCTAGACCAATCCGAAATGCGCACTAGTGGCCAGCTCAATGCAGAGTTGGGAAACTATTTTGTGAACAAATAATAATAATTATGAATTTTCCCACCCATGTGTTAACATTTAAGGTGTTTTGCGTAAAATGAGATGATTTTTATCCATTTAGCCCAATATCTGAATTCAGGTATACCTTATCTTGCAAAATGGAGACACATAGAGGACATATTGCCTCCATTAAAATAAATTTTAAAAACTTAAAAAAAAAAATGTTACAAAGAAAATTATTTTTTCCCCTGTTTACTAGCACCTAGTGAAATCAAAAGAAACTTTCTGCAGTACAATGGGCCAAACATATCTTGAAAACTTTCAAATAAAAACACAATAAAAAATATATATATTATTCCAGCCATGTGATAAAATTTAGAGTATTTTCTGTGAAATGAGACCATTTTTATCAAGTTACTCCAATGTATGTGAGTAGGACACCGTTTTAAATTCAGGTATGCCAAAATCAGTAAAAATCCAAAATATGCCAAAGAGCTTAAGAGGTTAAACAAAATATGAAATATTTACTAATAATACTACTGTAATGTAAAATAAAACACACAGCCTTTGATAAAATAATTTTGCAGTACAACTAAAATTATAATACCACTATTTACATCTTAAATAAATATTAAATTATTTATTTTGCCATTTTGCTTGCATTTACACGCATGCAGCTCACGACACAAGAACGAGACTTGAACGAGTATTTGTTTCATTTACTATGAACCGAGAAGCAGAGATACCATATCATGAGCTGTATGTTAGTAGTAAGCTCTGAAATGCACGATTCAAAATTCGATAATCGCATCAAGCCATATGGCAGTATTGATTTCATTTCAATATATGCTGCAGCCTTATTTCAAAAAGTATTCTAAATTGGTGCGATATCAAATAGAAATGCAGCATGAATTGACACAACACAGAGAGCAGGCACATTTGCCTCATTTCTTAATTCTACTAATGTCACAGGCTTATTTACATTTAGAATTACCTTTTGTGTAAAACAGTTTAAACATCTGGCAGTCTGACCAAACAATGAGTCTAAAATAAGTCTGTAATAACCTCTGGGTCATTCATTACACTGAAAATGGAAAGTCTAGTCAAGCACATTGTATGGTGGAACACAGTGTTTTGAAGCTGTTACATGCTGCTCATTTTGTCAACAATAGTGGGTTATTTTCAGTGCATACAGATAATTTACATTCTATGCAAAAACTATTCATATGTTAGTATACTATTCTAAACATGAAACGCTCTAATCCGTAGCTGAGACACAAAATACTCTTTAGAAGCTTCACATTGCTTATGTGTTCTTTTGAATCTTAATTGTGTCAGATAGATATCAAAAATAAAAGACCTTAATTCACTTAGTAATTCTGTTTTGGTCTTCCATTAAATAAAAAGAATGAAAGAATGAGAAATTATCACCAAGAGGCAGACCTTCTTCAGCTGTGATCTTCTCTCACTCACGTCAGTAATAACATTAAACTACCGCATTTGGCTTTCATCTTCTTAATGTGCTGCTGCTGGGCTGAACTGCTTCAAAACCAGCAAGTTCAACTTCTCAAAGCCTTTGGCTGCCCAAACAACCATGTTCTTTGTTGAGGTAAGCTCAGACCTACAGCAACCCTCAAACAAGCTTACAATGATGCACAAAAAGTAGACAGAATGTACAGCAGATCTCCATTGTGCTGCTGACAAAATGTTTACCAGCTTTCTAGCCTCAAAGGTGTTGAACAGATAACAGATTACTAGGTTGTCCTTTTTCACTTTTTCTGTGTTGCACTGGGGATGTGATTATAGCACTTAAACAGGGAAAAAGTCAGATTTTCATGATAGGTCACCTTTAAATCAACGTAAAAAGCAATTAAGCCTCTTCAGGACACTTGGATTACACCAAAGACTTTTACGATTTTTTATATACTTTCTGAAGCTTGAAAATGCTGATAACCTTGACTTTCCATGGATGAACAAAAATGATAAGATGAATGATGAGGAAAAATATTTTCATTTTGAAGATAATACAAGGGTTAGTAAATGTCATAACTTTTATTTTTAGGTGTACTAACTAGGCCTGTCACGACTGTTAAATAACTTTTTTCATCTAACCCGCCGTCAGTTCAGACAACCGCCATTATTGCGCTCTTTTAGCAACCACAAAAAAGGCAGTGCGTTCATATAGGCCACGTACACGCTAAGTTCCAGGAGTGACAACAGCATTTAAATGCTGGAGTGAAATCCCCTAAAAGTCTCAAAAATGCGATGATTGACAGCTTGGAAACCATAGCAACATTTTGCATGTTCAGTATCTGTTATTGTGACAAAAGTAATAGTGACAAAACGCTTGTTATTTTCAGCAGTTTAACCAAAGAACAGTGGATGGAGGTATTGTGTTGTGTTTATGCTTGTTCAGGCTGCCATGATCATTACAAGCATTTTTTGGGCTAAAGCTCGGATCAAAAAAGCGATCAGGTTTATGGAGTTATCAAAGTGAGCAGACACGAGTCTTATTTTTATCATGAAGCATTTGGATTTTGTTTTTTTATACAACTAGTTGTTCAGTTCGGTTTCACACACACTGCATTAGACCCCGACCCGAGCCTGTCTTTTTCCCCCCTTCCCCCAAAACAGCTTACTGTTTCAGCTATTTAAACAGTTCAGTTTTAAACGTAATGTAAAGTTAATTTAGAAAAAACGTTGAGCATTTTTTGTTCGTTAAATATAGGTTTTTGTTTTTTAAAGTAACGAACAGCAACCAGCGGAATATTGTTCTGTTTAATCAATTTGCCTTCTCAAATCATCACAACCTGCCTAAAATTAAATCTATAGATATAAAAACAGTTCAAGCATAAAACAATGTTAGTTTAAACGTTAAACCTAGATAAATGTGCGCTATTAGGTGCTTATCCGATCGTTTTTGTGGAGAGTGGAAACTGAAGCGCTTGCATTTTGAATACTGAATGCAAACGCTTGCATTTTTTAAGTGAAAACTATTTAAAATGGTCCTTCATTTTTGCTCACAGAGGTAAGAGTAATACATCATTTGTAACAGAGCTTTTATAAAATAAAGAAAACAAACATGACGCGCTTTCAGCCGTCTCGTTCTTGAACAGGAGCGCTTCAAAAAAATGAACAGAAACTCAGCGAATACATGCCTCACAGACGTGATAAATAATTTATATTAGAAAGCTGTAAATGATTACTTAATGAAATAAAACAAATCGAAAACAAGAACTCTTTTATTATGAAATCTGCAAAGATGCATTTCTCTCTAATGGTGCGTTCACACCGGACGCGACTTGCGCGGAAAAAACGCGCTATTCGCGCGTAGTTGAACGCTTGAACATTTGAGTTTACTCGCGTCATTCGCGCGTGACATTTTCTTCACAACAGACGCGAATTCGCGTCATGGGAGGGGCTTCTGCCGATCGTCAGCGGGAAAGTAGTTGTAAAACAGGTGAATGAGCTCAATTTGCCAGCTTTAGCTTGCTTGTAGTCTCAATATGTATGTATATGTAGGTCAAATTGAGTAAAGAGCGTTTTTTAAAACTAACCAGATTGTCCGACCTCTTCACTCACTTTCTTCCTAGCAAGATCCTTTTTATTCCTGTTTCTACAAAAGTCCAAAGATGTATCGTACAGCTCCGAGGAACCACAGACAGCAACGGTGATTTTGTCCGCCATTGTTGTTTCGGATGTCTGCCTCCGTCACTACTAGAGCAAGCTCCTGATTGGTTAACGTGGCGCGGATTTTCGCCAAAGTTCAGATTTTTGAACTTGCGCGTTTCGCGCGAATGGCGCTGCAATCGCTTGAAACGCTCAATGCGCTCCGATTCATTCGCGCTATTCGCGCGTTTCGCGCCGCAGGATGGCTATTCGCGCCTTTGCATTGACTTAACATGTAAATCACTCGCGCTTGACGCTTCATTCGCGTCCGGTGTGAACGCACCATAAAGGTGCGTCCAAAGAGGAGACTGCGAGTCAGAATCTTTGCGACACTGACTTAGAATACACTAGTTTATTAATAAACAATTCAAATATCTCCTTACTAATTCCCCCCGACACATTCTTTTGCCAGTGCTTTGTGGCAAGTTTCATTCTATTGTGCGCTTCAACGCGGATCTCTTCCAGCTGCGCTGAAGGCACTGCTGCTGGCTGAGATACTAAACGCCATCCGAGTCTCAAAAGTACCATAATTGATGGATGTCTAAAATATAAAAAGGAGGAAAAACCTAAAACAGAACCGCACCTGAACTATGACGTAAAAATAGAGCCGAAGCCCGGCCCGAAGGGCGTAGAAAAAAAGTGAAATGCAGGGCATAGCATTTCTGTAAAAGCGCTTGTCACCAATGTTAGCTGTATTTTTCTGGAGTTAATGCGGTTGTCGAATCCAGTTGTCACTCCAGTATTTTATTATTATGTGTGTACAGAGTAAAAGGTGAACTGACAATTGAATTTTGCTACAGTGTATATGTGGCACAGCAAATTCACTGTTCACGATTCTCAAAATATTAGAAGAAAAATCTAAAAAAAAGTATTGGGGTGGGGGTTTATATGATTGTGTCTCAGAAGGTAACTCTGGTTTTCAGAAACATTTGCATGTTATGTAGTCCTTAATCACAATCCTTTGTAACAATTTAATGAACAATGCGCATAAAGATGTATGCAAAAGCCATAAAACAGACAATTTATCGTCATAATTGTCAATGCCCTAAACCAGACAATTAATCAACATAATCGCAATTATTTTTTAGACAATTAATCGTCAGCCAAATTTCATAATCATGACAGCCCTAGTACTAAACTTTGAATTGGAAAAAAAAAGTGCAACAATTGTGTAACGAATACCCTCTTGAACTATTCAATCAAAGAAAACTTCAATCAGATAAAAGCTAAGACCTTAGAACCTGATACACCAAGAAAGAGTTCCTCAGAAAGTTATTTTTTCCTGCTTTTCTCGATATAAAATCTATGGCAGGCCACTCATGTTTTCATGGATACATGAAGGAGCATGAAACATGCATTCATGGCATTGTGTGTGAACTCGGCTGTGCTATCAGTGTAACACAAAGCCTGATACTCGCACACATTCTTATGCCAAACTGGTTGTAACCTAGTTCACATCTCGCAGCTCTGACAGAAATGCCTATTACAGACAAACCAGCTCATACTTTCAGATCTAAGGATCCTATTCTGAGAACCGCGGTTCTGGGCTTGTCTCTCTTTTCAGTCACAGATATTGACCGTCAAGACTCAAAAGGTTCTTTTGAATAATTCATATTGCCTTGGACACCCTCGCTACCTCCTTAACATTTCCATCTCAAAGGCGGCTGTGGGCTTTTCTTCGGTTCTGTATTGGGGACACGGTCACGTCTGCACCCCCTGAGCCCCTACAGACACGGCCGTTGAACATCCCCTCCTTTCGTCCTTTCATGCGGCTTACTTGCTCAAGTTATGGAGAGCTGGTGCAGGTACACAATTCTCAATGATTTTAGAGTTGCACGCCATATTTTTTATCGCTTCTATCATTACTGACACCTGTGACCTTCATAAAGTTGCCCAACAAACCATCAGGTTGTCAATAAATTAAAATATTAAAAATACTGAACTTTACTGTGCTCTTAAATTCACTACCCATCAAAAATTCAGAGAAGATTATTATTTTTTATTTTATAATTATATATATATATTTTTTTATCGTGGTCAACCGATATGGTTTTTGTGATGGCCGTAGCCAATATCCTAGAGAGTAGGGTGGCCAGTGGCTGATATACAGTCAATATGACTTTACGATATTAATTTAAAGATAGTAAAAACACATGCATACATGCACACTAAATTATATAATTTGAAAAAAAAAAAAAAAGTTATTCATTCCGAAGGCAAATTCTTGATTCAGTAATTCTATTGCAGTATTTTTGTTTTAAAAAAGGGGGTAAAAAATATGAATTAAAAAAAGAATAAACACTAACTATTGCTGCACTTAGTAATCTGGTAAGTTTGTGCACACTTGGACAAGCTAGCGCTAATTTCATATACAGCACAAAGTTATAATGACATGAATATGACAGTGGCAAACCGGATACAGCACAGCTTGGCTTAAAATCAAGGATTTAAAGATTGTCAATCATGCACAACGCTCATGACAGCACAACTCTCCTGTTAGCATTCAATTCACACAGACCAACCATTAAACACAGTACACACGTTTTAGTGCAGTACACAAAAGCACATTTCAGACGATCTCATACCTGAATTCAACAAAGTTTGCAAGGTTACTGAAATTAAACATTTATTAGATACTCAAAGACTTGTTTAAATGAAATGTTCAGCACATATTTGCCGAATGTTTTTTTTTAAATATCTAGTAGGAAAGTTATACAGAGACAACATAGAAATGGAGAAGAAAAAGTATTATAGAGAAGGTATTAGTATTTGACTTTCTGCGACTACTAATTCTTTTTATTCATACAGTTTACCTTATTTAAAAAGTGTAATACAATTTTAGTCATACCTGTTAAACAAAGACAGAAAGCTATTGAAAATGGAGAAAGGAAGCTCTGTGTATGCTGTTAAAATAAAAGCAATGCCAGCTAAGTAATGCATTGAGCAGCGCTGTCATTGGAAATCACCCTTAACAGATGGAATTCACCCTCAGTGGATATTCAAACTAATGTTTTATTGTGAATATGAGATTGAGCTGAAGAATGAATGCAGGTAAATCACACTTGCTCAGTCAATCTCTCTCTCACAATACTCTACTGCACATAATACACAGCTTTTAATGCAGCAATACAATACGTTTTTAATGAAGCAACTCAATGTTCCTTTTTTAACTAGTTTTAAAGTGACGTTTTTGAATTGGTAACAGAGGCTTTGGCTCAACTGTTAAACTGTCAATCTGAGATTTGAATCCATGGCAGAAGGAGTAGTTCTGCACAAAAGAGGGTTTCTTAAAGACACCTCGTTCCTACAGCCAAATCACAGCTGTACCGATATACAGCTATATCTCAAGTCTACGAGTGTGATATTGTGTTTGTACAACTGTTTGATGGCATGAGCGTGTAAATACAAAATAACATTGGGATGTCTTTAAAAGCCCTCTTATGTGTGAACTACTTCCTTCCGCCATGGATTCAATCAAAGTTTGACGGTTGATCAGCTGAGCATAAGCCTACGTTACTAATTCCAAAACGTCAATTAAGAACTAGTAATAAATGAACATTGAGTTGCTTCATTGAAAGCCTATTGTATTACTGCAATAAACCTCAATGTATCATGAGTATTATGAGAGAGAGATGGGCTGAACAAGTGATTAACGTACCTGCATCTGATAGAGCATTCATTATTCATATTCATGATGATATGACATAGTTTGAATGTTTACTGAAGAAAGCGTTATTATTGTTTCATCTGTTAAGGGTGATTTTGCTACTCAGTGTATTTATTTGCTGTGTCAAGCAGTTGTTGAAGCTAAAAATAACTTCAGCTTAATAACTTTTTAGTTTAAAAGTCCCAAAGTCACATTTTACTGCTGACGCACTCATGAAAACAGTCTCTTGTCATCATCTAATGGCGGAACAATGTAACTTAAATCACCATCACGGATACACATACGTTTCTCAATACTAAACACTATTAAATACATTATTTAAAATATTGTTTATATACATTTTCATTTATTTAATCAGATTTGAGAACCAGAACGAACTGTTGTATAAACACTGAGGGTGACCTATTGTAAATATTGTAGCTGTGTAATTCCCACCTCTGTCCAGTTGGTGGCGAGTGCACTCAAGTGTGGCAGCAGAGCACAGCATCCAGAACAAAAATGAAACTGTCACAAATCTTTTGCTATGCATTTGATTACGCACAGGCGGGTAGCCTACCCACTTTAGCTACAGCGATCTATCACGCCACATTGAAGATCGCCAAAATGGTATTTATTGCTTGAATCTCCTAGTGAAATGGACAGAATTTAAAATCTGAGATTTTGTTTCACATCAAAAGCAACAAATCACAGAGCTCAGCCTATTGCGATTTATTGAATGATAGGCACACTATGCACTGTTCATTCGGCCACTGAAAACAGCATAACTGTTAGACCAAAAGATCGACTGGGGTTTAAGAATCGATATTGGTTCTTTAAACTGAGAATCTATTCAAATTGATGGACCGATTTTTCTGTTAGTTTGTTTTTGTCCCAGCCCTAACATATTGTTGTTTTTAAACACTGCGCTGTTGTCCTGTAGGTTCATTAAAAATGAAAATGAACAAAAAAATAAATAAACAAAAGTAAATAAATGTGTTATTCTAATTAAAATATAAAAATGGCAGGTAATAATAGATTATAACAGAATTTTTATGACCCTGTAAGTCAAAATGACAGGCAATGTCAAAGTCTAAAGCAACCTCTGATTATATATATAATAAACCTTTGATTATACAGTGGTGTAAATATATTTCACTCACTTCCAGAGCTTATTACAGTGCCCACACTAGCGAAGGCGACCTCTGGTAATTGTACTAATTTTATGAACACTTACAGAAAAGAGCCATTTCACTAAAAAGTGGAAGTTTAATGGATTAAGTCTTTCAAGAGCAGCTCAGTTCCTCATTAATGGCCAAGTGCTCACAGGAAGAGAGTGCTAACTGAAATGACATATAGCTTAGAAATTACAGTCCTGCAATAGAGCTGCACATACACTCATAGTCACTTATTCTCACGGTGAGTGTGGAAAGACAGGACAAACCCTCTTAAAGACACTTTACATTGAACTAGCTTTGATTTTTTTTTTACTTTACTGCTGCACATTTTATTGTCCGTGGGCTTGTCACACTTCACAGTGCTTATGAAAGCGATGGTTTATTATTGTAGCTGGCTGTAGACGGGTTTATGTGATATTTGTGGTGAAAGACCTCGTGCTGTTTTAAAGCACTCCGCTCACACTTTTAAAACAAAGCTACCATGATCGATCTGTCTGTTTTAGATGTGTGAAGACAGAATAAGAGACTGGTAACTAGAATGCTTACATATTTCATAAGCTCATATTCTCAAGTTGGGTTGAAATGTCATTTTCAAGCACTTACTGAAAGCAGAAGTGTCACACTACCTTTTTCTCTGTTAATATGCTCATGTCTTTATATAGTTTCACAAAGCTGACAGTTTACCCAGTCACAATTACCTACACGATTACAAATGTAAAATCTGAGCGTGATTTAATGCAACAGCTGAATAAACAGGAAGTGAATATTATGAGTTATTATGAATTATAATATTATTGTCAGTACGGTCTGTTTTTGCTCAACTTTATCAACGGAAATAGCTCCACACAAAGCATCTGCAGAACTGTTGCTCATCTTCAAGCAACACACAGTAGTGTTTTGTTACTGAATTATGAATAATAACAAATCGAGTGACCCAAAGTTTCAGTAAGCCATATCAATAATTGCTTTTACAATGAAGCTAATTGGTTCAATTAAAGATTTAATGACTCAAGGTCTAATGAATGTTTCACCTTTATCACAATTATATCTTTCATATATGTGACCCTGGACCACAAAACCAGTCATAAGGTTAAATTTGACAAAACTGAGATTTATACATCATATGAAAGCTCAATAAATAAGCTTTCTATTGATGTATGGTTTGTTAGGATAAGACAATATTTGGCTGAGATACAACTATTTGAAATCAGAAATCTGAGGATGCAAAAAAAATCAAAAAGACTGAGAAAATCACCTTTAAAGTTGTTCAAATTAGGTTCTTAACAATGCATATTACAAATCAAAAATTACATTTTGATATATTTACAGTAGGAATTTTACAATTTACAATTTAAAAATCTTTTAAAAATCTTCATGGAACATGAACTTTACTTAATTTCTTAATGATTTTTGGCATAAAAGAAAAATCAAAAATTTTGACCCATACAATGTATTTTTGGCTATTACTACAAATATACCCCAGCGACTTAAGACTGGTTTTGTGGTCCAGGGTCACATATATATATTTTTTTATTTCTCAGCCAAATAAATAAACAAACAAACATTGTATAGCCATCATTCCTATTGTAAGAAAACGTAAGAAAAAGTGCTTATTTAACATTAAAATGTCATTAAGCAAAAATTATATATATATAAAAGAGTTAGAAAAAAAGATGAATTTCCTTTTCACAACAACTTTAAGTATCAAATCTTATTTGGTAATAGCTTGCTATGTTCTATATATATATATATATATATATATATATATATTTTTTTTTTTTTTTTTTTTTTTTTTTTTTTTTTGGAAATGTCCAATATGCAATATGCATATGCGACCAAAAATTAATCTGTGTGACCTCAAATTATATTTGGTAGCATTTGTGCGAGTGAGAGAAATGATTGTGGTGCGACTCAGTTTCAAAACTGTCGCTAGCCTAACTACTGCACAGACTGCTGTGAGCTGATACAGTGACGGTTTCGCCGTTTTCTCCAACATTACTTAACTATTTAAACTTCATCTTCACATTATTACTTTAAATGCAGATTTGAGATATTAGCCGGCAGGGCTCGCAAAATCGCTAGCCCGACGTCCCGGGGGTATGTGTTTCCAGTCGGGCTACCGGAATGTTTCATCGGACTGACCGATGGACTATCTTAAAGGACTTCTGCAGGTCCTTTAAAACTCCTTAATTTATTTGTATCAAATGTAAGGCCATAAAAAGTTATAAATATGTAAAATAGTATAAGAAAAGTCTTGATTTATAATTTTAAGAGGTCTTACAGTTGGGGACGGAAAGACGATCGCGATAGGGCTGGATAAATCTTCAAAAAGGCAATGATGTCACTGAATAAATATGTGCACTGCACGTTTCAAAGTCAAAACGGGCACGGGTGTCTTTATATGAATGTATCTGAAGGGAACCGACTGTCCTCAGAAACGTGTCGTTGTCATTTTCATGTCATGTCTGATAAAACAGCGTTAAGGCTGGTTTGTGTACAGCTGTTACTAGGGAAACTGTAATATTTCAGCACTCCTAAAGCGCCCCCTCGTGACAGAGAATGAATTTTTATTTCCAAAACATTTTTTCAGCTGTTTATTGTCAAATTACTGCAATTATCGATCCATGTTTTTTTGCAGCAAACACATAGAGGTGTAAATGTGAAAGAAGTTAATGTGCCTTTTAAAAATCTAAACAATTAAGTAATATTAATGTTATATATCTTATATAAATATAAGAAATTATATACTTGATTTATCCCTTTTATATGGTATAAAGGTTGAAATGCCATTGTATTAGATATTTTGTTTTTGTGTCTGTATTTTAATTATAAATCTTGTAATTTTATGGCTTAATATTCTACCTAATTTTATGGCTTTAATATTCTAGTACATTGTCTAACCCCATTCATACTTGAGCAGCTCTTTAAAAAAAGGGTCATAAATTGCCTTAAATTTATATTTTAAAATTCTGCAGCTACACTAAATGGTGAAATAAAATTCCTTCCTTGATATTTGTTTATATTTGAGTATTGAAAACATTTTTGATTGACATTTAGACTCCTATCTGATTTTCTATATTTAAAAAAAAAAAGGTCTGCAAGATGTCTGTTAAAGATCTCTTGATCTGGAAAGCATCTGCTGTGTACAAACATCTGGCAGGCGTCTGTAAGATGTCAGTTTCTGAATCACAAACATCTTAAAGACGTCTATTTCACATCTGATAGGAAACGTCCAATAGACATATTGCAGATGAGCAAACTACGTCTTGTAGATGTCTTGCAGATGTAAATGCAGACGTCAAATAGACATCTCCGAGATGTACGTGTGCTAATCAGAATCAGCCATGAAAAATCGAGATCGGCGTATAACTAAAAAGAAATTGGGTGCTCCTAAATTTTTTTGGATGCTCCTAACTTTTTGAAGTTGGGAGCACCAGTGCTACCAAGTAAAAAAGTTAATTTCGAGCCCTGTAATATATTTTAAAATGTAATTTATGCTTGTGATTTTCAAGCTGAATTTTAAACCAGTCACATGATCCTTCAGAAACCATTCTAATATTCAGATTTGCTCCTCAAAAAAACATTCATCATTATGTTAATATATTATTATATGTATTATTAAAACAGCTGAGTAGAATTTTTTCAGGTTTCTTTGATAAATAGAAGAACTGCATTTATCTCAAATCTGAAAATGTTGCTTCGATCACAGGAATAAATTACATTTTAAAATATATTTTAAATAGTAAAAATATTTCAAAATTGTACTGTTTTTGCTGTACTTCGGATCAAATAAATGCAGTCTTGGTGAGCCTTTTTCTTTAAAAACATTACAAATCTTACTGTTCAAAAACGTTTGACTGGTAGTGTATTAGGTTTTACTTAGGAACAAAACAAACACTAAATAAAAGATGGTCTGTCTTTCTTTAAATTGCCTGTAGTAAATCAGTAACCAGGGTTTGTTTTCCATTACAATAAACCACATTCATCATTTTATCATGAGACAAACTGCTACTGGATCAACACCTATTATTATCATTAAACACAATTCATACATAAAAATAAATATAAATACATAGACAAACAGCTTTTAAAAAGGCTGCATGCTTGCTGTCCAATCATCAACGCCTTTAAACCTCAGGACACTAAAGTTGCCACCGTTCAAGTGCTGCTGTAGAGCACAGAAGCAAATGACCACACATTCTCACAGAAAAAAAAGGTGTGACAGAGAATGTGTGAAAAATGTATTTTAATCTAAACAGTCTTGTGATATTCCAAGAAGATGGTTGTGTTTGACTTGAATCACCTTGTGAGTTTCCATCTCTAATGTTAGCAGTGCGCAGATACTGTAAATCCTGATACTCGGCATCCAGAGTTCAGACAAACAGCTAATCATCAGGACGTGAAGGTTAATAGAGAACATTTAAAGACTTACAGTGTTTTGAGAGGTGGCGCTTGTAAAGCTTTATGGAGGTTAAAGGTTAGTGGCCCCATTTCTCTCTACATCTCCCTTTCACTCACTCTTTCAGTCTTTCTTTGTTTATTATTATTATTATTTTGAACTTGTTTCCGTGCAAAAGTGCTCAAAGTCAAAGATCACACAGGTCTCTGAAATTACTGTGTGCTAGAAGAGCATGACTTAATAATTGTGGATCAGACTGCCCACTATTTGCATTAAGACAGGGCCACTTGACGACTCACTTTTTCCTTTTTCCTTGTTTCTAGAAGTTTTTTTATATTATTTTTCTTATTTTTATGCTAAAAGAATCCATAATAGCAAACCACTTGATTTGCTACAATAATCTAAGAATCGTTAAAACAAGGTCAGTCTACTCAAAAATTTGTCTTGGGGACAAAAAAAAGTCTTCAGAAAGAATTCCAACAATCTTCAAGATAAATCACTATAATATGAACTTAAATTCAAATAATAAAGTACTTGAAGTTCAGCACATAAAAGGTACATAAATGCCTACATAGGATTCCATAAAGCATTTCTGGTTGCAGGGTGCCCATTCTAAGCCAAATGTCAAATTCCCTGACTTTTCCCAGACTTTCACTGACTAAAAAGCTGAATTACCATGACCTATAATGAATAGATCCATCCATTTGCAAGCTATATTTACCTGTTCACAGACAATTTTAGTAGAAAAAACACGTATACATGACTGTTTTAATTTTTTTTTCTCTTACCTGTTAAATGCACTTTGATATGTTTCTGTACTATTTCTACAGAAATTAATTTATCATAGTTACAATAGTTTTTATGCTTTCATAACCATAACCTTAAAAATAGACAAAACGCATGAAACAACACAATAAAACAAAATACAAAATTACATTTTGATAAATGGAAACAAAAAATTTAAAGCAACAAACAAAAATCCCTGTTATTCCTGTGATTTCAAAGCTGAATTTTTAGCATTATTACTCCAGTAACATGATCCTTCAGAGACGAATCCTTTCTTTAATGAATAGAAAGTTCAGAAGAACAGCATTTATCTGAAAAGATACCTTTTGTAACATTATAAATGTCTTTATCATCACTTTTGATCAATTTAAAGCATCCTTGCTAAATAAAGGTATAAAAAATATAGCTTATTTTGAATGGTATAATGTATAATGCTACAAAAGCTTTTTTATTTCAGATAAATGCTGATCGTTCTATTCATCAAAGAATCCTGAAAAAATGTACTCAACTGTTTTAAATCTTGATGATAATAATATAATAATAATACATGTTTCTTGAACAGCAAATCAGCATATTAGAGTGATTTCTGAAGGACTGTAATAATGATGCTGAGAATGTAGTTCTGATCACAGGAATAAATTTCATTTTAAAATATATTTAAATAGAAAGCAGTTATTTTGAATAGTAAAACTATTTCACAAGATAACTGCTTTTGCTGTATTATGAATCAAATAAATGCAGGCTTGGTCAGCAGAAATGTCTTCTTTAAAAAAACATTAAAAATCTTACTGTTCAAAAACATTTGAATGGTAGTGTATATACTGAAATCAATTTATCTGTAATATATATGTGGGTGTTTTAATACTTTCAAGACCCTGACTGTTGTACTGTGTTTCTACATTTCCATTTGTGTCATCTGATGACTTTTCTATTATTCTATATCCGAAAGCTAGTAATAATATGTGTTTAAACTTGTCTAATGAAACTAGGAAAGTAGATATTTGCCATGTTTATGCTGTGAAGTCCTGAGAAGTGGCTACTGAGCTCACCTGATGTGAAGTGATGTCTGCTATCCAACGGAATAGACAACAGGGAGTCCACAATGTCTGACCTACTCTGGAGGAGTTTGGAGATCATCTCAAACCCCTGAGGACCTAGAAACTCAAACAGCTGAGAGAGAGAGAGGGAGATGAATCAAAAAATATGAGATTATAAACAAAGGATGTTTATAGGAGAAGTTTGCACAAAACAGCAACCAAAACAGATACCGTAATGACATGACAAAAACACAATAAATCAATTTGCAGCAAAGTTAAACTGTTCAAATTATGAATCCCAGGTTGTTGTCTCTGCACAACATTTTAAAGACAATACAAAACAAAAACTCTTGTTGATACAAACTACCTCAAACCTAAGTTAATACAAAGTGCTTCAAACATTTATGCCCTGAACCTCACAATTGTTTTGGCAAATCAGTGGCCATTGTACTCCAACTGAGACCTGAGTGGATCCAGTGTACACTGGTGAATCATAAAAGTTCAGTTTAGTATGAGTTCAGTAATCATGGGTACTGCAGGTTGTTGTGGTGTAGTGCAAGGGAAAAAATGTTGAACAAAGGTGTTATTTTAGTTTTCTCCACACTCAAAAAAGTATTCGCATAGCTTCATAAAATTACGGTTGAACCACTGATGATAGCAGGCAGGATGTGCTCAAGACTTCAGGAAACTTAATGAGTTGAAAATCACCACAAAAGCCACAGTCCAGTTTCATGCATAAATCAATTTTACATAAAGAATAATACATATGGTGTTGAGCACTCAGCTCTCAGGAGAACTGCAGTATGGCAGATATTGAAATGATGAGCTACGATTGTATGCTTTATGGTGAAACAATGACACTGACAACGTTAATTAAATGAATGAGAACAGTACTTGGGCAAATATGGTCCAATCGAATTATCATGCTGGACTTCTTCAATTACGAGAGCCACTACCTCTCTAAGAGCAGATTTTAAAGGATAATACCGATCTGCAATAGTCTAAAAAGTAAAATAGACTTAAATACATCTTATAAATTCATGCATATACTGTACATTTAAGAACCATATCAGCCAAAAGAAGACTCAAAAAGACGGGACTAAAAGTTTATACTGTTTAGTAGTATTAATTGTTAATGGGGTCCTATTATGCTCTTTTACAAAGTCTTTCATTTGTTTTGGGGGCGCACTAGAACATGCTCTTATGCTTGGTGGTTCGAAAAACGTATTATTTTTCACATAATTTACATTATTACTATAGCTTTCTCCCCAGACTGGCACAAATGGCTCGATTAGTTCCGGGTTTGATGAAAGTCCACCGTCCGAAAAACGAAATGTGTTGTGATTGGTTAGCAGTCCCATGTGATTCGACCCTCTAAAAAGGGATTTTTAAAAAACTAAATATCTCCCTTTGGAGTGGATTTTGAGATTTGTAACTTCGTATATGTATTATATGCCCAAACATACACACCACACACTGGCTAAAATTCAAAAAGTGAAAAAGCATAATACGACCCCTTTAATCCAAAAATAAAAATTCACTGAAAATGCGATCAACCTTTAGGCTATCCAAAATGTAGATGAGTCTGTTACTTCATGGAAACAGATTTGAAGACATTTAACATTACATCATTTGCTCACAAATGGATCCATTGCAGTCATCAGTCAACATCTTGTGAAGTAAAAACCTGCTTGTTTGTAAGAAACAAATCCATCAATAAGACATTTTTTTATTTTAAAATGCTCTCAGGCTAAAATCAAGTCCTCTATTCATAATATTTATTGACTGGAGAAGTGTTGATTACTTGTGGATTTTTGTGATGTTTTTATCAGCCGTTTAGACTTTCATTCTGACGGCACCCATTCACTGCAGAGGATCCATTGCTACATTACTCCAAATCTGTTCCTGTGAAGAAACAAACTCTATAACTTGGCCCGAGGTTGAGTAATTTTTCAGCTATTTTTTGGGGGTGAACTAACTCCTTTAAAATGATTATTATTGATTTATTTCATTTTTATTTTTTTTTTACCTGGAGTACATTGTAAAAGTAAAAAGGCAGTTTAATTACAGTGCAAAATATGAAGGGGCACATAAGGAAACATTGTTCCATTTTTAAATGTCATGGTGAAAAATGTGTGCCTGGTGTAAATGAACCTTAATATTGCTGCATCCTTCATTCAACTGTCTTGAGGTAAAAACCACTGTACTCCACACCCTGTGTAATCTAAAATCACTCTGTTCCCAAAATGATTTTAACAGCCAAATAACAATAAAACGGTATGGATATGACAGTTTCACTCATGAGACTATAAAATCTTTTCAGAAGATCTTTTGTACAGATAGCACTCCTGCAGAGATGCTAAACAAAAGCTGTAAATGTGCTTTAAAAAAACCTAAATAGCAAGCAAGTGACAAATGTGTACTTCTATGCTAAAAGTACAAAGTGATTTCATTCTGGTAGATACACATTTCCTGTACTCTCCAGAGACTATTACAAAATCTTTCCAAGTTTGTTTGTCATTTTGTGTGTGTGTGGTGTACGGTTTTAAATGCCCAAGCAGAGCCATTTTCTTTAAATGCAGTTATATTGTTATTTTGCTCATTGTATTTTTGTTCTACCATCACAGAAAGTGATATTTGTTCATGAATGGATGATTTCACAAAAACTCAAGAAATGTCAAGGTCATACTTCACACTAAATGTGTTCTGCTTAAAGAAAATTAAGCCTATTTTTGCACTCATTAAGGTTTTTGCTAGTGACATAAAGGTTATTTCCTCTAACTGTCAAGTGAAAAAATCTTATTACTGTATTTTGATTATATAAAGCATATTTGTCAGCTAAAACTATACACATAATGATGGTATTTAAATCATACTTTTAATTTTTATGCAAAACAGTATTACATATATCATTGTGCCAGGACATAACGCTTTTAATTATGGTTATGACAAGAATTAGAATGCTTAATCGCATTAAAATAGTTTACATACATTTATATGCATTTATCAACTTAATTTTTTATGTATAATTTCTATGGTGTATTATGTGATTGATTACAGTGTTCATTTTGACTGCAAATTTTGATTTAGTCTTAAAGGAGAAGTTCACTTCCAAAACAAAAATTTACAGATAATTTACTCACCCCCTTGTCATTCAAGATGTTTATGTCTTTCTTTCTTCTTTCAAAATCGGCCTACATTGCTGCAGAAGTACCGACCCAGTGTTTACAAAGTGAATGTGTAAAGAAGATAAAACACCCTTTACAAAGAAAGGTAAAACAGCGATGTAGGACAATTTTAAAGTTGGAGGAGAAAATGAGATGGGAGTTTTTCGACATACCCTAACTGTCTTGAACCGGAATACACAGAGTACACGCAGAGCTAGACAAGACGAGCATTTGATGTTAAAAAGTATATATATTGTCAGTTATTTTAGAAATTAACTGATTGTTTCGCTAGATAAGATGTTTAAACATTTAAACTGCATTTTGAAAGTTCAAACTAAAATGTTTTCCTCAAAAAAAAAAAAATTTCGTTGCGACTGAAGAAAGAAAGACATAAACGTCTTGGATGACAAGGGGCCGAGTAAATTATCAGTCCAAATTTGTTTATGACGGAAGAAAGTTTCTACATCTATTCTTTTAAAATATGTATCCAAAGGTCTAGGATCTGCCTAAATTCTGTTCAGTATGTTGGGCTGACACTGGAGAGCTTCAGAGAAATTCATAAATCCTAACACACTCCCAATCACTCAGATTAAACACATACTCTGGGTATTATATTATCAGGGTACTGTTTTACATAATCCAAGATGTGAACGTCACACACCCCATCCTAAAATCAACCTGTAAAGTTTTTCAGCTCTTATATTTTTTAAGCGTTCCATCATTCTGTAATTTTCTCCAATTCTAAATTGCCTTTAAAGTAGCTTTATCGTCTAATCTCTCCTACTTTTCGTTGTTCTAAATGTATTTGCTGCAGCAGCACATGTCATGATATATAAAGTACAAATATAAGCTGCTCTTCACACTGTCACTGTCAGGTTTAATGGTAGTGAATGGACAGCCTTTTAACTTAGCTGTTGTTGACTCCGGAGTGACACGTGCAGAGAATAGTGGAGAGACGGGCACACAAAGGCCATCCCACCTCTAAAGGTGTCAGTGGGATAGCTGGCTTCCAAATGTCAACTACGTGAGGAACATTAGAACAGGATGTAACTCAGGTACTACAGTGCTCATTGTTGGCACAGGGGACCACCCTTCTATCATCAAAAAAAGTACATACTACCTGCATTCTAAGCCTAAGTTTTTGTAATACCGCTTAAAAAGGAACTATAAAGGCATTGCCAACCCCAAAAAAATGGTTCTAGTACATTGTCATGTTGATATGCTTCACGATGACACCATGTACTATAAACACAATGTCACACTGTCTACCATAACATTGTTATAATAGTCACGTAATCCACCAAAAAACATTCTGTAGTTTTTATATAATGGTATAGTAAATGGTAAAACTGTTTGCACAACAAACCAGTGTGTTCATAATTAAAGGAGTGGTTCACTTTCAGAACAAAAATTTACAGGTAATGTACTCACCCCCTTGTCATCCAAGATGTTCATGTATTTCTTTTTTCATTCGTAAAGAAATTATGTTTTTTGAGGAAAACATTTCAGGATTTCTCTCCATAAAATGGACTTCTATGGTGCCCCCGAGTTTGCACTTCCAAAATGCAGCTTCAAATGGCTCTAAACCAGGGATTCTCAACCGGTAGGCCTCAGTGATCCTCCAGGTGGGCCACGAGATAGCTTAAAATGTATTTAAATATTATCCTAAAATGGTTTAATTTCATTAATAATGTTTTGAATTTAAAATGATCAAAGCACGGTCTCTCTCGTGTTCAGTGATTGATTGCTTTGGACTCGGCGCAGCAAGCCTCATCGCATTGTTAAATACAGACTGAACGGTGGCTCAAAACTTCCAACCGCTGCACGCAAACTTCATCTTAGAGACCCGCCCGCCCGCTCCAGCAGAAATACATGTTATTTCGCCCCGCAACATTCGTGTTTTGTCCCACTCCCACCCGCAAAAGCCAGCATAAAAGTAACCTATACCCCCACGGGAAGACAGGTCTCTACTTCATCTCTTGGCTGCATGAAAAAAACCCTTGCGCTAATGTAAAGGTAAAGATGACCAGAGTAATAGTAACGAACTCGCCCATGCCTAATGTATTCATTCTTGTATATCGGAGTCGTACATAAGGCACGCATAAGTCCGCTGTTGATTCACAAACTATTCATGATTTCGGGGCTCTGATCCATAGTATTTTTGCTTGAAATGTAAAAATATTTGCATAGTTGTCAAAATAATGTCCTGTGAGCGTTTTATAATGAATGCTCAGCCATAGAGGTGGATCTTGTAAGGGTCAGTGGTGTTTATGCACATATGAGCACCAGCATAAACAGATTTAGAATGTATTTGCTGTATTTTTCATTTGTATGTTTATTTTATAATAAATACAAACAGTAGATATTCAGTCAGTCCAGTTCAAATGGACAGGTTTAGTGAGTGGTATTTTGGCATCTACCTGTTGAATGTTTGGCAGGTTCACTTACTTAAGAAAAAGTACTCTGAAGTTGTGAAGAATGTCTGAGCTAAAGAATTCAGGAGCTTTAAATCTGTAAAAAGTTAGGACTGAGCAGAGGGTTTTCTGTTAAATTCAAAAGTATAGCTTTAATTTAAAGTTTGTTTGAATTTTGAGTTTTTTTTATAACATGCAGTAGAAGAATAAAAAGGCAAAACAAATGTTTTGGTTAATAAAAAAGGTTTAAAAATAAACACGAGAGCCCCTGCTCTAAACAATCACAGCCGAGGAAAGAAGGGTTTTATCTAGCAAAACTATCGGTTATTTTCTAAAAAAAACAAAATTACAATTTACAGTATATACTTTTTAACCTCAAATGCTTGTCTTGTAGGGGTGGAACGGTTCACAGAAGTCACGGTTCGGTTCGTACCTCGGTTCAGACGTCACGGTTCGGTATGATTTCGGTACAGTGGAGGGAAAAGCAAAACAAAAATGCAGAAGGCAATTAGATGTATTTCCACTCACATACCCAACAACCGCTGAACAACGGCAACACACAGTCCTCGTCTTTTCCACCACTCTCTCGCCTGTACTACTGTAACTGACTGGAAAAGCGAAGTTTTCCCAAACTTGCGATCTAAGGGGCCGTTCACATGTCGCGCCTAAAAACGCGTGAAAAACGCTAGGCGCGCCGCTTTCTTCCTGATCAACAAAGCGCTCGGGCGCTTGCGCTCCGGAAGCGTCTGCCGTTTCTAAGCAACCATCAGCTGCGCTCTAGCTCCAAGCCTATGCGTCTCCATGCATTGTTTCTTCTATTAGCGTCAAAATAATGGGGGCTTGACAAATCATAAAGTTCAGGAAATCCCTGGACCACAATGATGGACCGTCGAGCTGACAAAAAATTGCAGAGTGCCAGAGAATGTAGACGGGCTCTGATAGACCGCATACATAGGCGGAGCTCGGCTGCATCGACGCCAATCAGAGCTTCAGAGCTAAAGCGGGGCTAAATATTAGCTGTCCCTAAAGAACCCGCGTATCTAACAGTAGTTCCGCATTACATTAATTATTTTGCAGGCAAGTTTTTTTTTTTATTTTCATACCGTGTATTCTCCGTTTAAATTCGTGCACCGAACCGTGACCCCCGTACCGATTCGGTTCGAAACGAATACATGTACCGTTCCACCCCTATTGTCTTGTGTATCTCTGTGTGTAATCTGTGTAACGAATAAAAAGGCAAAACAAATGTTTTGGTTAATAAAAAAGGTTTTAAAATAAACACCTTTAGAGTAAATGTTAGGCATGGGGTCCTTGCAAAATTGACCCGAGAAGGAGGGGGGCCCCGCCGTAAAAAGGTTGAGAGCCCCTGCTCTAAACCAGCGGTTCCCAATTCCAGTCCTCGCGCCCCACCGCTTTGCACATTTTGCATGTTTCTCTTAGTTAACACACCTGATTCAGATAACCAGCTCATTAGAAGTGAGGTCCGTGCAGGAACTGCGATCCGATTGACATGGTCCCTGCAAAGTGTTCATTGCTCCCTGCTCCCTAAGCGGGGGAAATCTGTTTACTATACTTCGAAACATTCATTCACATATTTGCGCTATGTCACCGCATGTATAGCGTCTTCACACACAGATGAAACTTACTAGAGAAGTGTAACATAAGTGCATCTGTAAATAAATGCATTTAAAATTTACGTCTCGCACGCTTTAATGACCTTCAAATGGAACACATACGCTCGCTTCGAACTAATGAATAATGGCGGAATATCCTGTGATGTCCACTTCGAAGGGCAGTAACGTTGGAATAGAACAAACGTCGGAAGCGATGCGTGAAACACACAAAATGTGCAGAGCGGTGGGTCGCGAGGACTGGAATTGGGAACCGCTGCTCTAAACGACCACAGCCGAGGAAAGAAGGGTCTTATCTAGCAAAACTATCAGTTATTTTCTAAAAAAAAAAAAAAAAAAAAAAAATACAATTTATATACTTTTTAACCTCAAGTGTACAGATTAAAAAGTATATAAATTGTAAATGTTTTTTAGAAAATAACCAATCGTTTCGCTAGATAAGACCCTTCTTCCTCGGCTCGGATCATTTAGAGCCCTTTGAAGCTGCGTTTAAACTGCATTTTGGAAGTTCAAACTCGGGGGCACCATAGAAGTCCTCTATATGGAGAGAAATCCTGAAATGTTTTCCTCAAAAAACATAATTTCTTTACGACTGAAGAACGAAAGACATGAACATCTTAAAAGACAAGGGGGTGAGTACATTATCTGTAAATTTTTGTTCTGCAAGTGAACTAATCCTTTAAGATAATGCATTAAAATAATATGGTAAGATACATAAATTTGCAATATCAAGCAGCAAAGCAGCTGGTCACGGATAAGACCAGAAGCCAAAGCCATAAAATTTACAAACGGCCGTGCCCACTCTTACAAGAAAAATAAGGTGGATAGGTTTCTTCATTTTTATTTATGTTTTCATACCACAAATCATATTGTGGTGGACAAAGACTAGCACTAAGTACTAAGGGCTTGTTCCAACTATTTTACACTACATAGGTTAATATGGAAGGATGAGGACATGTCACGCAACCTGTACATGTTGGCTTACTTAGGTCAATTGTCATCTTTTTCTATAAATACTAGAGCTGTCAATGTTTAACATAATTTTTTGGATGGTGGAATACTGGAAGAAATCTTTTCAGCTTGACATAATAACTAGTTCATTCTTTTCAGTGTGATTTTCTAAAAAATGTATCAAACCATTTGGAGCAGATTGGATCTAACTGGAGTCACAGCCAAGCGTTCATCTTCACACAAACAAACTAAAATCCTAGCAGAGTACCACTTTATTAAAAACAAAGAATAAGTAAAGTTTTTTATATATATATATTAAAAAAAAAAAGATGTTCACCAAGTCTAATGTTTATGATAATACACACTGGTCAAAAGTTTGGAACAATTTAAAATTAGTAATGTTTCTGAAAGAAGAGAGAGAAAATGTCTTTTATTTCTGTGATCCTCTAGTCTTTAGTGTCACATGATCCTTCAGAAATCATTCTAATATGCTAATTTGCTGCTCAAGAAACATTTCTTATTATTATCATCATTGCTTTGTAACAGGTAAAGAACTGTTTACTTTTACAATTTACAATTAAAATAAATATAATAAAAGAATGTGCGCATCTGTCTACCTTGAGGATTTGTGCATGCATATCATACCAGAACACTGTTTATTAGAAAGTCCTTCAGATTCCTGTGGGACTCAGTGAATGCGGTATGACGGAGTGATCTTCCGTTTGCTAAACAGATCTACATGTGGGCTTTATTCACAGTGGACCGCACTCTAGGGTCACAAATAAGCAGTTGTGCATGTTATAATTAATTAATGTGTCGGCGGTCTTGCAAATATGAACTTTAATGCTGAGGCACGAGGTTACAACGTAACGTGATCCATGTTCCTTCGTGAACAGTTTTTTATCAGTTCTCTGATCTTTGGCGGAATTTATAATTTATGCTGCTGTACCAGTTACTGCACTGAACCAGACGAAGACGAGGTACGCCAAGCTTCAAACTATAAATTATATTATATATGGGCCATTCTACAGAATTGGTCCTACAACCAAAAAAATGTAAAAAGCATTTAAGTATTCAAATCTTAGATGTTTATTAAAATCCTTCTATTATCTATTGAAACCCACAATAATATTAAAAATAACAGTAAGCTTAATATAAAATCATAATTTATTGGGTACTTTCGATTGGGAGGTGGCTGTCCTGAACCCTAACCCCTAAATTTCAACTTATGAAAATGATATTGAAATATCTTTTGTGAAGTGAAGCTCAAAAAAATTTATTTTATATTTTCTTTGTAAATTATGAAACTTTACTTTTTAAAAACTGTGTCCCGCATTTTTCATGTAACTTTTTTAGTCCATTGGCTGAGACTGATTTTAACTACACCCCTAAATTTATGATCAGGAAATATTCCTGTGTCCCTCTCTCTCATAGCTACAAGATGCGAGTAGATAGGCCCCATTATTTTAAGTTAAATGTGTTTAAAAGTCTGAAAAATGTGTGTAACTTTAAGGAACGTCACTACCAAACACCTTTTTTCTGCAATTAAACACATAATTTTTGGGGGAGTTATTCCATAATATTTATTTTTATATGTGTACAACTGTTCAGAACTGTGCTAGCTAACCTTGTGCTGATTAACATCTAGGGTTGGGCGATGTCGACCAATTTGGCATCGTACGATGTCTAATGTGAAACATCGCGATGGACGATGGCATCGTCTGCGGGGGGTGGGGCGGGATGGTTGTTGTTGAATAATTTATTCATAACGAATTAATTAATTGTAGCTTACCGTGTCCACCAGTGCTTAATTTGAGCCTGATCCTGTTCTGGAAAATGTCCGATTTTGGATTTTTGCGTTCCGGTATTTGTTTTTAAAGATCCGGCATTAACAAGTGCATTAGATCGTGACAGTGCGTGCGTGCAGACGAGACAAGAGCAAGCGCGGGTTTATATAGATGCATTTGGAGGATGTGTGTTGGTCCTTAACATATTTTCGAAAAGTCAGCTTTTTTAAGTTCAATAACGCTCTCATTGTTTGCTTACTGCTTAACCCACTCTCTCCAAACGCATTTACTGAGCAGCAGAATGTTTAGAGAGAAAGGGTAATATCAGAAATAATACCAAATCAAGCGAAATATTATGTATTAACATTATAAACACTATAAACATAGCTATAAGTTAGTTACCCTGACGCCTGACCCAAAATGAATGATTTAAATGTAGAGGTATTTAAAACAGAACAGAAATGAAACAAAATATATAAAGTTAATAAACTAAAACAAAGAGAAACTAAAAATAGCGCGTTGGGCTCACGCACCTCTGTTTTTCGGCACAAATCCAAGTGTTTCCATATTCCCAATGTATTTGAATGATAAAGTGTTATTTATAATGTATACTAGGCTTTGTATTGTACATTCGTATTTCGATGGAAAAAAAGATATACTCTTGTTTTTGTTCCAAGCTCTGTTCATTATGGTAAAACCATGAAAAGGGCATATTTGGTGTAGTTTATTTAATCTAATTTAATTAAAATTATTTAGATTTTTGTTCTGCTGTTTTTGTATGCCTCATTTATTAATGTAAACGAACTTTTATGTAATTCGTTAGGAGTTCACTGTAATTTGTATTGTGATCACTAACAACTTCCTTGTTATTATTTCCTCATAATAATAATAATAAAATAAGTAAAGATGCAGAAATTGAAAGCATGCATTTCATTTGGCTTTAAAGTGAGATTAAGTTTGTGTTTTTCGTGAGCGGGTTGCTGCTGCGGCGGGGGCGGGGCGGGGCGCTGCGGGGGCGGGGCGGAGGATCGCGATGCCGGCTCAGCATCGTGATGTCTATTGGCCATCGGCGATGGACGATGGCATCGCCTATCGACCCAACCCTATTAACATCCATTAACAATTTTATGGGATAATACCCCCCAAAAAAACAAAAAAAAAACAAAGGGGCCACCAAATTTTTTGGTAGTGACACCTTTGTTTTTTGTTTTTGTTTTTTTGGGGGGGGGGGGTGTTATCCCATAAAATTGCCACTACCGAAACAGTCACGACCGAAACATCATCATTGTTTCAGTAGTGACAAAGGGGAACACATAATACTTTATTTGGGTGAAATAAACTGAATTTTAGTACAGTTATGCATTTTTTTATTTAGTATGCATAACTGTACTAAAGTTATGCAAGTTATGCAAGTTAAAATTCTGTAATGTAATGTGGTCGCTACCAAAGCATTACGGTCACTACCGAAACATGGGATGTTTAGTCAAAAATAAAGTATACTGAATTATCAACAAAGATGTTATGACAGTTTTTGGTTCAATGTATATGAAAACCAATGAATCCTTAACTTTGAAATCAGTATGATCAAGTTTTTGCCTTTTAAATAGAAAAATCTCATAAATTACACTTGAAATACTGTTAAAAACTTAATTGTTATGTACTCTGTCACGTTGCATGTTTCAAAGTGAATCCAGTACTCAGTTTACAGATAATGCAGCTGTATAGAATTATTTCCAATCATTTCTCACCTCGTTTTGTAGTTCGTCATCACTCCTTGTGGAGGCAAGCATCTCAAAAAGAGAGGTGGAGAGCTCTTCGGCACTGGACGATACCATATTTCCCTCGTTTAGGTATTTCTCCACCTCTTCTCTCAGGATGGAGCTGTCTGCATTTCTCCGCTCCAGTTCTTCCGCTGAGTAAGCATCATCTCTGTCACCCCCAGCCCTCCGCTCACCAACATGATTATTGAGGAAGCTGTGAAAGTCCATGTCTTGCTCCGTATCAGTCCCCTCTGACCAGGGCAGAGTATCTTGAGCATCCAGCACATATGTGTCAAATGAGAAGGCAATGTTCCGTCCAAAGATAGAACTACGGTTCACTGTCTTGAGAGAACTCTGTGTTTGGATAAAAGCATCCACCTGAGATTCTCCAATCTGGGCCACTAAACGACCCACAGCTGCACAAGACAACTCAGCGGCAGAGGCCGGAAAAGGTCCAAACATCTGTTTTATGGCCCTGGTTTCCTCGTGACCGATCTGATCTTTGTTGTGGAACGTTTTAAACAAGAAGACTCCAGCACATTCAATGGTGTCCTGCCCATAATCCGTACCAACTGCAAAAATGTAAAAGAAACATACATCAAAAACACAAATGTAGATATTCAGAATTAACCTGGAATAAATACAGGCTATACTACTGTATAAAACACATTAAGAAAAAAAATGCCAAATTTAAGCATAATGCTATGGTCTTTTGAGTGTTCCTGGAGTATTGCTAGGTGGTGATTTATTGGTCATTTAAGTCATATTACACACATCTTAATGCTAAACGTTATAATAACAATCCTGATTTCTGCTAGAATCTCATTTAGGAGCAAAAATAGCACACATCTATAAAATGGCACCTGCTCCCATGATATGGATTATAATGCTCACTTTAACAAGTTTCACTATTACATTCCAAGTCTTCTGAAACCATTTGGTAACTTTGTGTGGAACATACAGTGATTTACTATATTTAAGCCAACATGTAAGAATATATGTTTAAAATCAACAAATGAGAGTAAGTCATCTTGTTTTGCGATGACACGAGGGTGAGAATTTTCATTTTTGGTGAACTATTCCTGTCTTGCATGTTATGCACCATGTAAAGCTATCACTTGTTAATATCAGGAGTTCGAGAAAGAATAGAAAAGAGACAAGAAGAGGTTGTGCAAAATGGCTCGAAGGAGACTCTGCATGAGTCAGAATCATGGTACTGTATCTGAGTCATGGCATATGAGAACATTAGGGGAGCCAGTGCTGGACAGTTTTTGTGTGGATGTTTCAATCTCTACAAGCTCTACAGTGCTTGCAGACTCTACAATGTGCTCTTTATGTAACATGAAGAAGACTGCAAAGAACTTGAAGGACCTCTTGATAAAAAAAAAAGTTTGGAAGTGGATGTTGCAGCAGCTAAAGAAACAACACTGTGAAAGTGAAAACTCACAGCAAGGAGGCATGGGTTTGCATGTTCGTCCCGTATTTACAAGGGATTTTATCCGGGTCCTCTAGTTTCCCCTACAGTCAAAAGACAAGCAGTGTGGGAGACACTACATGGTCTACAGGTGTAAGCATGAATGTGTGTTCTGTAATGTTTCCCCAGCCAGTGGCACAAGATGTTAGCATCCCCACAATTAATGTTTTGGTCCTTTTTAGATACCACTATAAGACAAGAGCCTCCATGTCTTCTTGGGCCAAACTCTTCCTCTCTGCTGCACAATCTAGTCTGCCAATTAAGCTACAAGAATATAAAATAATCTTGTTTTTTGTGCTTACCCCATTGGCAGATTATTTTGCTTGTTCTAAGCAAAAACTTATTTTGACTTGTTTTTTTCTGTAAACAAGAATATAATTGTTACTCATCTGGAAAATCCTTCTTGATTTAAGAATTTTTAGATATATTGGCTAAGTAAGAAAAGCATTTTTGCAGTGTAAATGTGGTATTTTCAAGATGCAGCACAATTTTTTACACAGAGCCATAGTTCACTGAGAAGCTACGCAAACAGCTGTCATTATCGCAAACGATTTCTTTCCATTTCATAACTGTCCGATTATAAACACGATTAGGCGTAGTGAACTACGGCTCTGTGTACTACATGCTGCTCCATCTGAAAACAGGTGCTGGAGATTTACAGCTAATCACAGAACTGGCTTTACCGACAAAATGCGCATGACAATCACCTTCGATTAATCGAGCAGCCCTACCTTGAAGTGAAGGTTTTCTTACATAGGCATAACCTCCTTGCATTTCTGTTAGTGTCTTTCCAGCAAGAAGACTGAGGATCAAGAATCTATTGTGTATTGTGTATCTATTACTGTCTATTCCTACCTTTTTAGCTTCATGTTTAATCCATAGAAATGTTTTTCTGGGTTTCTTATATAGAACTAAGCACTAAAGTGTGATGTATGTATGTTCGTCACTGGAGAGCAAGACTTCAGTTGGTCAGAACAAAAATGGCAGACTTTTTACTTACTTGTTCAAATTACATTTTCCTGTGAAAATTCTTATTTGGGTCATAGTTCCAAGACGTAGAATCTGTAATTCCGAAGTACAGTGAATATCCAGTTTCCTCTGAGTCAGAACAGTGAACGGGAAAGAGAAAACAGGCAGACAGCGCTAAAAGCAGCTAATGCTCATCGGATTGCATGAATCACTGGAAAACAAATAGAAAATATAGCTGCAAGCAGCAGGGGTGCGAGCATTTAAGGCCTTTATGGCTTCTATGCTGTTAGGGTGTAGGCCAACATGAAATAATTGACATATGATATGAAGATCTAGTGTTTGAGTGAATATATAAGCATTTTTTTTTTAGCAATTTGAGGTCATTTAAAATAGAAATTGTGTGGTTTTGAAGCCTTTTTAACTGTTATAGCGCCACCTATGGTCCAATTTCCATGAAAATTTTCGAGATTGAGTGAAAAACCTAGGACTAGTTCGCAAAAGTAGGTTTTCTAACATAACTGCAAATATTTAATGAACGATTTGATTGACAGCAATACATTTTGAGGCAAAGTTGTTAAGAATGAGGAGATCTATCATATGATATTAAGATATAGTGTATATGTGAATATATGGACGTTTTATTGCAATTTATTGGTTTTACAATATATCATGTTTTGACACTATTTTAATTGTCATAGCGCCACCTATGGTCTGATCTCAATTAAACTTTGCATGCTTGTTAAGAGTCATCTGCCACATGTTTTCACCAATTTTCGTAAAGTTTTGAGTTTTTGTTTAGGTTTTATGAGCTTTGGGGTATATGCATAGAACGTTTTGGCGTTCCTATTCGACTGCGAGTCGAAATGTCAACTTTTTTGATAATTATTGATATTCAGTGTGCAGAGAATATTTCTGCACTGGTTTGGTTCCGATCGGGTGAAAAACCTAGGACTAGTTCGCAAAAGTAGGCTTCAGATACAACTCCACCTTTGTTCGTGCTGAACCAAGGAATGCAATGACGTGAAAGTTTTTGAGTCTATGACAAACGGT
Organism: Garra rufa; assembly: GCF_049309525.1. Taxonomy (NCBI): domain Eukaryota; kingdom Metazoa; phylum Chordata; class Actinopteri; order Cypriniformes; family Cyprinidae; genus Garra; species Garra rufa. Next base: position 47,254,121 of record NC_133369.1, read on the forward strand.
GTACGAGCTACGGCCAAAAATATCTACAATTTTAGTTTTTTGCGCTGTAGTGCCCCCATTAGGCCAATTGGGGTGAGCCTTTGGATCTGAGTAGCGAGCAATACTACTACGGTCTGACCAAGTTTCAGCTTTCTAGGCCTTACGGTTTGGGTTGCATGATCAGTTTTACCGAGAAGAATTAACAATAAAAAAAAAATCCTTACAATTACAATATGGTTTCAGCACTACACGCTCGAACCCCTAATTATCATTCTGTCTAAGCTATGCATATTAAAACAAAAACTTTGCATAAATGTAGCCTAGGGACATTAGTCCTGAGAACTAAAGTCCAAAGTATACTTCACTTTTTACACGTACGCAAGGTTAGCACACGTGACGCAAATTCCGTTATCAAAATAGTATGTGCACTACTCGATTTTTGTAATCGTCCATACTTTGTACGGACAGGTCGCACATGCAAATTGAATTTGTTTTACAGTAATCAGTTGCTCCACAAGGTGGCAACACTGTCCTTGGCTGTTGTTTCACAGTAGAAAACAAAACTAAAGAGACAGAACAACAACAAAACAGCGGAGAGCCAGCAACAGGTGCTCATATTAAGGGTATGAGACAGCCCAGCTTTGGTCTAAAAGAGTTCAAAATGTGAGACCGCCCATGTTTGTGGACAAAATCAAATGGAGTACGTTCGACTGTACTCATATGCTAGAGACTAAGGGTGTACTCACACTAGGCACGGTTGCCCTGAACCGGGCCCGAGTACGATTGCCCCCCCTCCCCACTCCCCCTCTGGCCTGCACTCACATAGGGTTTCAGCATTCGTGCCGGAGCACGCTTACGTAATTATGTTGCGATGGTTTCAGGATAAACAGCAAGAGCAACGCTCGCGCTGAACGCGAAATAGTTTACTTTGTGGATAATTATTTTAAATCGTTTGGTCCGCGGTGGTCCACAGCCCTCTCAACGCCTATTGTTAAACAGGTCTATCGCCTAAGTGGCACGAAAATTTTCACGCAATCGTGCTGCTCGTCTGAGGAGGTTTTCAATTACCACCTGAAGTGCAGCAATGACTTTGCAGCTTTGATTACGGACTACAAAAACGTTGATTACCTCGCAAAAGCGTGACATCACGCGTCCTGTTCCGTGCTTCAGCACGGTTAGCGCTCACACTGCATGCGAACCGCGCCCGAGTCCAACTGAACCGTGCTCTGGCCCACCTCTTCCAAGCGGGCCAGGGACGGCTAAACGAGCCGCGCCCGGGCACGGTTCGGAGCACTCACACTAGTCAAATGAACCGTGCTTTGGTGGTCAAACGCACTCGGGCACGGTTTAAACTGCCTAGTGTGAGTACACCCTAAGACAGTGCCGCTGTATATCAGGCGCGTCATCAGCTTTAGATTGGTTCACGAGATCGGCCTTTTTAGAGACCGCCGATCAAACATCCCAAAGCAATCAATTGGAGCACCCCTATTCGGTACTGGTTAGGGCTGCTCAATAAATCCAAATGAAATCGAGATTAATCGGAAGCTGCGACTGTCATGCGTATCTTTTAGTGAAGCACGGTGATCTGTGATCTCCATTTCTATGTGATCTGTGATCAGCAGTAAATCTTCATCCGAAGGCCAGAGGGCGCTCTGTATCTCGGAAACGCCAAAAACACCTGAAGGAGAAACCTAGAGAATACCTATAGACGTTTTTCCTGAACACGGAAGTAAGTCCGACTCTTAACTGAAAGAATGCTTTGCATTTCCGGTCTGCATTGTTTCTAGTCAAATTAGGGTATATTCCGAGCTAATAATCTAATGTTAAACCTATTAAAATGTTTTTAAATAGCACATGGCTCCATAGCGTCATCACTTGGCAATGACCGTCAGTTGTCAGTGCCTCACTTTAATGAGTGTAGATGACACGAAGCTGCGGACGTTAGCTACATTAGAAACAGATGGACGCTATAACAGAAAAGCATTCAATCAGTCGTTAGAATTCGTAATGGCGGCGCTCATCATTTACACAGGAAAAAGGTCTATAGCAGCAGCTAAATAAACTGAAGATTTAACTGCTTTCATTCATTCAACATGACTAATAAACACACTACTATGACAATATATGGTTTACTGAAGTTCGTATTATTGTCATTTTCATTAGAATAATGTATAATGCAATGCATTAATCACTGCTTAGAATATTATGAACTATGTTATGTGCGTTGTTATGTCTAAGAAGCCACATTTCACAGAGGGATTCATTTTAAACACTTGGCTGATGTTATGAAGTAAGTTTGAAGTAAAAATATTATTAAATGTGGTATTTTCACATGCTTTGAGATGTAGCACCATTTTTTACACAGCATCGTAGTTCTCTGAGAAGCTACGCAAACAGCTGTCGTTATCGCAAACGATTTCTTTTCGATTTAATAACCGTTCGATTAAATCGATTTCGATTATGAACAGGATTAGGTATAGCTTCTAAGTGAACTACGGCTCTGTGTACTACATGCTGCTCCATCTCAAAACAGGTGCTGGAGATTTACGGCTAATCAAATAACCGGCTTTATTGACAAAATGCGCAGGACAATCGCCTTCGATTAATCGCCCAGCCCTAGTACTGGTATTGATATTGAAACTTCTTGAATGTAGTTATTGATACAGTAAAATAGTCTTGTTGTGTACAACTTGAACTAGTCAGCTAGCAAGCATTTAACAGCAACAATCATTGATGGCAACCAACAAAGAAATCTGTCTGCAAATCAGAAAGGGAATATGTCAAAACCTGAGTCAAACCCCAAAAAAATTTCAAATCAAAAAAGTCATCAGCACAGAAGAGAAGTGGTAAAGCACAAACTGATGTAACACAACTACATCACAAATAACATGCAATTTCATTTTCAACCACAGAAGGCACAAGGAGATGACGAAGTTCTGTAGTTTTTTAAGAATTTCTATGGCAAGTCACACTTGAAACTTAGAAGTGAGATTCTGGAAGAAAACAGTGTTTCCATTGATTAGAGAGAACATGTGGCCAATAAGAAGCCCTCCTCTCCACAGGGCCTGTTGTTGTCTTATCTGATGACAATAGACATTTGTTCCTACAGAAATCCAATCACACTGAAGTGAACCTTTTCCACAGTGACGTGGGAAGGGGATTTAGAATGCCATTCTGTCTGCTGTCCACTTCACAAAGCAAAGAGATCAAAAAGAAAGAGAACATGAATGTGAAATGGCCCTACAAGTCCCTAGGAGTTCGCATCACTCAAGAGTGAACAAGACAGACAACACATCGGCGTTGTTCAGGAAAGGCTAAGTCTCCCGCTTCAGCCCAGAGTTCCTACCCCATCCAGGACCAGAACAGCAAGATTAAACGTAGTGACAGAGAAAGATTCAAAATTCATTCATGGTTATTTAACCACAGCAGAGCTATAAGGACTTGTATCAAATTGAATTAGATTCATCAGGACAACTGAATGCCACTGAGGTGAAGGGTGGCTATATAATCATGAATCATTAGAGGCTAAGTGAGTTGATGACATGTGGAAAATGATCCTGACCTTAAGGTGGTTCGGTAACTCTACTACCAGTGCTGGATTTGATTAGTTCTTCATGGTATTAGGCAGAAAATGAACCACAGCAAAGTTGCTGCTAAAAAATCTATTTTGACAGTTAGCTGTTAACCTTTACCAGAAGACATATGGTAAAATATTACAGAATTGAATTTTGATTTGAAGAGCTGCATGGGGGCTTTATATAGAGGGCTAATCATCTGAAGACATTTACATTTTTTCATTTACAAATTTTATGAATGATATATCCATCTATTGTTTCTGTATTATTAATACTCACTACTACTATTTCAGAAGATTAACTCTCTTATAAAACAAAAGCAATTTAATCTCACAATTTGTATTTCACAACACAAGTGTACGAACAAAGAATTGTGGATGCCCAAAGGCCCAGAAAGGGTAACAAAACCTTTGATAAAGTCTTCATCTAAATCAATGTTCAGGCAGTGAACACAATGACTCTCAATAAAATGTGTTTTAGAAGAATCTGGATATTATTATCTGACCCGAAGCAATGGGTTTGTTCAAGACTGTTATAAAAAAATCAATGAAATGAAGCTTTTTATAAAGGGAAATAGATCAAAATAACTTCAACTGCCAAAAGAGAGGCCGACAACCAAGAAAACTGGTGATTGCTGGATCGAAGTGTTCAATAGCACATGACATTTTAAGTGTTATTTCATTAGATCTTCTTTATTTGATGTCTAGGATACATTTTAAAGCAGAAATAACTAAAAATGTTCTTATTTGTCAAATCATTATTCTAATATAGCTGCAAATAGAATGTCAAAAAAATATGCATGTTCATAGAATAATGAGAAATTAATGATTATTCTGGCAACAGTATATATATTAAAAAAAACTGTTTTACGTTATAAATATAAAACTAAATGAACATAAAAGAATTAATATACTCACATTTGTGACGTGATGTATTTGGCAACCATAACTTACAGCTACACTACATCTATGCTAGAAGCATTTGTTTTGTCACAACAACTAAGTAACTTCCATTAAAATCAGTGAAGCTGACTGCACTGGAAGTGCCCATTTGGGACAGTGTGTAAAGTGCACTACACTGTAAATTCCTGATTGAATTGTTTTTGAAACACACCAAAGAATTACCTACCGATCTGTTTGGCTGCTTGGAGGAAATTCTTCAATTCCTGAGTGGCCGCTGGCTGATCTTTCTTCTCTAGATGTTGGGTGAAGAACTGAACTATCTTCTGCCATGTCAGACCATCTCTGGAAAATACTTCCTGCCGTTTCAGGCGCTTACTCTGCAAAAAGATGTGTGTAACAAAACTTAAATTCAAACAGAAAGGACATTTCAAAAAACACGGTTTATATAAATGTGATATTTGACCAGGACAATATATTGAATATCCATGATATATGTTAATGATGCTGGTAGGTTTTTTACTTTGCAGATTTTGCAAAGTGTATACTTTTGACTTCAACTGTATATACCAACTAACTGTGTGATGGCAAAGTATTAATGATTTTACCAAAATAAGAGGGATAATACAAAATGCATGTTATTTTTTTTTCTGAGTCAAATAAGATATTTCACATAAAATACATTTACATATAGTCCACAAGAGAAAATAATAGCTGAATTTATAAAAATGACCCTGTTCAAAAGTTTACACTTTATTTATTTTTGTTTTTTTGTTTAGTCATATTTGTTCATGAGTCCCTTGTTTGTCTTGAACAGATAAACTGCCTGCTGTTCTGCAGAAAAATCCTTCAGGTCCCACAAATTATTTCTTTTTTCAGCATTTTTGTGTATTTGAACCCTTTCCAACAATGACTGTATGATTTTGAGATCCATCTTTTCACACTGAGGACAACTGATGGACTTATATGCAACTATTACAGAAGGTTCAAACGCTCACTGATGCCCCAGAAAAAAAAAAGCACTAAGAGCTGGGGGTGAAAACTTTTGAACACCATGAAGATGTGTACATTTTTCTTATTTTGCCTGAATATCATTTTTTTTTTTTTTTCATTTAGTATTGCCCTTCAGAAGCTACAGAAGATAAACTTTGTTGAAGTTTTGACTTAAAATGTACACATTATGCACTGGGCAATGAACATTACCCGTTTGAAATCTGTTTTGTTAAAAGAATTATGCTCACTAAGGCTGCATTTACTTGATCAAAAATATAGCAAAACATTAAAATTTGTGAAATATTATACAAATCTTTACTGTATTTCACTAATTATATTTAAAAACGGGATACACTGGACATTCCTCTTAATTATATAAGCTGTTATCTATTTTTACTGCTAGTCAAATCACATTTAGATTCAACTCTATTCCAATATGCAAAGTTTACTTTTCACAAACCAATGAAATAAAATGAATAAAATACAGAATCTCTTAAGTTTTTTGTTCAATAAACTGTACAGTTTTATTCACTAAGGCCGGGTTTAATATACAGAGCTTAGCCTAAACCAGGATTAGGGCATAGTTCAATTAGGACATTGAAGTAATTTTTATAAATGTGCCTTAGAAAGAACATTACTGGTGTGCATCTCGAGACAAAACAAATGCACTGATATATTTTAAGATCAGTCAGTGCAAGTTTAAACAGCTCAGGCTTACATTTTTGTCTAGAACTAGGCTTTAGGAAGTTTAATGTTAATACATACATATAAAAAAAATGTTTCACATAATTCTGACAATTTCTTGCAATTCTGAAAAGTCATAACTAAAAGATACAGAACTCGCAGTTGTGAGAAAAGTCAGAATTCTAAGATAAGAAGTCACAATTAGCTTTTTTATTTTTTCTGTGCCAGGGGAAACGAATCTGAATTGTGAGATGTAAACTCATAATTTGAAGAAAAATTGTAAAATAAACTCAGAATTACTGTATGAATTATAGAATTATTACAGAATTATAGTGATGAAAACATTGAGATATAATTATTTTAATCACCCATCCCCTGTGAGACTGCAAATCTGAAACCATGTTAATTTGGGACTTGAAATACTGTAAAACATTAATGAAACAAATTCCACTGCACATAGCTGAAGGGTACAGTAAAAGGGTTATTTGAATAAGCGTCTCAGTTTGTGATGTCTGCTCAATAGGTCATGTCACCGGGTCAGTAAGTAAATTAACACCACGCCATTGTATCAGCACTCCAGTGCCCTCTCAAACTCAGCATTATGAGTGAGCGCTCAGAAAAACCTGCACCCTTTGCTCTCCATCCAAAAGCAGCAGCAGTGGCCATAAAGAAATTTGAATTTAGAGCCAAGGAAAGACTTTACACTGAACCGAGGTGTGGCCTTCTGCTTCCGCAAAATCTCAACAAAAGCAAAGTCAAGAGAGAGAGTGATTTAAGAGAAACAGAGCGGTCAAAGCTTATTTAATACACTATGAATCACACTCTCAAGGTCGAGGAAACACGATTAAATGAAGTACAGACAGAGGACATCAGATTACAAAGAGACAAAAGCTGTTTTGGCTATTAATTAGAGCGATATAAATCTGTAGGCTGATATTATCAGCTTAAAACAGCACTTTGCAGATATATCTGTGACCTTAAATCCACTTTAATCCATATATCACAGCTAATCCGTTGGTTATATTTCCTAACTTTTGCTGATTATGTGCAAAGCCTTGGACATGACTACAGGTGATAGATAAAAAAAACAGTTTGTGCAGATAACTATAGAAAAATAGCTACATTTATTACATTTTCTGAGTCTTGTCAGTACCAAGTCACCATCTTGATGCTATGGTGTTTGTTGTATTTAAGTGACAGGGTATTCTTATGCATTTTTTTGTATTTTCTGCAGAGTCTAAAAACGGTCCTGTTTACAACTGGTGGCAAGATCTGTTGAGCACCTTATCTCGAGTGGTCAGCCAAGACACATTGCTGTTTCTATTACACCTTCTGTGACCCTTTTATGATTGGATTTCAAGGAAATTTGTAACTTATTTCATTATTTTGAGAGGAATTATCTTTTATTTTATTAAAGTAACTGTAGTAACTTTTTTTGAGTGTTTTTGTCATTGGACCCTATTTACACCTGCAACACGGTTTCATTTTAAACTGACATTAACAACCTCATACAGAGTGTTAAGGACATATTTGAATTATTTATAAATCGTGTATTCTGAATCAGTGTTTCAAAGACCCTGACTCGCCATTTCCTTTTTGGACGCGCATTTAGAGAGAAATGCATCTTTATGGATTACATAATGAAAAAGTTAACGTTTTCAATTTGTTTTATTTTGCTAAGTAATAATGTAAATCTTTCTATAAATATATATTTTTCATGTCTTTGAGGCATGTATTCGCTAAATTTCCTTCATTTTTGTGAAGCACTCCTGTTCAAGAAAGAGACTGCAGAAAGTGCATCATGTTTGTTTTTATTTATTTTATAAAAGCACTGTTTGTAACGTTTTGTTGCACACAAATAAAAGTACACTCTTTACAGTTCCGAATGGTGTATTACTATTACCTTTGTGAGCAAAAATGATGGATAATTTTAAATAGCTTTCACTGAAAAAACTGCAAGTGATTGTGATTTATCTAGGTTTAACGTTAAAAATAACATTGTTTTATACTTGAAATATTTTATATCTATATACTTTATTTTAGGCAAGTCGTGATGATTTGACAAGGCAAATTGATCAAACAGACTATGATCAGTCTTCCGCTGGGCGCTGTTCATTAAAAAAATAAAAAATAAATAAATAAAAAAATTACATATATATATATATATATATATATATATATATATATATATCAAACAAAAAATGCTCCAAATGTTTATCTAAACTAACTTAACTAAATATAAGTATTTTGCATACAAAACTGAACTATTTTAACAGCTGAAACAGTAGTACAAGTTGTTTTGGGAGAAGGCTACATTGCCCTGTGTCTCTGATTGGCTACATTGCCCAATGCTGCAAAAACACCTTGGATAGTTTTCCAGATCTTCAACTCCTTTTTCTTTCGTTTGAGGGAATTTAGCACTGTCTAGTACCACCGTACAACCGGGCCTGAGCTTGGCTAACCGCTCCAGTTGCAGCAGGGCTGTCTGGGATTCCATGACTAACAATAATGACTAACCCCTCAATGTCGCCCATGTCCTTCTCTATATGATTTAGCAGCTTCCACACATTTTTGCTGTGGTTTACACAGCATAAATTAGCAGAATAATGTATTCAGTAGTTCATTAACCGTGCAATCAATGCTGTTGTTTACATCGGAGTATCGCCAGTATGGCTGTGCATCCGGGTAACTGACCAAACCATGGCATAAGTTCAAACCCTTTATGTTGGTCTCTAGAAATGCTTTAATGCAATTCTATGGAAAGTCCTCATCTCTTCTCAACAGGCCACATGATTTCAAGCATTACTGACATTGCACTTTCAGTACCATTGTAAGTTTGGGGTCAGTATGGTTTTTATATTTTAAATTTGTTATTTAAAAAATGAAATGAATCTTTATTACTCTTTTGAACTTTCAATTTTCAATTAAAAAATATCTCAGGGTTTTTTATAAAAATATTAAGCAACACAGTTGTTTTCAACAGTTTTTTTTATATAAAAAAAGGTTACTTGAGCAGCAAATCAGCATAATTAGAATGATTTCTGAAAGATCATGTGACACTAAAGACTGGAGTAATGATGCTGAAAGTACAGCATCGCATGAATAAACTACATTTTATAATATATTTTAAAATATTTTAAAAATTTGAAATTGTAAAAATATTTCATACCATTACTGTTTCTTTTTTTTTGGAGGGGGGCTTCTGTATTTGATCCATGGAAAACTCAACAGTTGCCCAAACACAGTATGCTCACGTTTAATACTTAGTTTTGGGCTTTGTTCAAATCTCAAACATCCCTATGTATGTGCAATATTAATTGTGCTACCTGTCTGCAAACTCCACTAAATAATTGTTTTAAACTATTCAAACAGGGGGACCGAACACATATAATAAAGATTATGTATTATTATTAACTATCAAGCCATTAAAGGGCTTCCAAGCACTTAAAGCATTTAAAATAAGAGCACTAAGAGCATGCAAAATTATACTGCCATACCTACAACAGGTTAGATTGACAATGAAATGAATGCAATTCAAAACTATTTTTAGCATTACAACTGCACTACAGTCAATGGATATATTCTACGAGTACATTCATTCAAAACATATTTTAAAAAAGCTTCAGTTGGATTGATGGGATTAATGTTGTCTTACCTTCAGATCATAAATGTCTTGTGTTAAATCATCCTGTTTGCTGACAGTAGAAAAGGAGCGCAGGGCTCCAGTGAGCCGAGGGGGAGACATGGTCAGCCACGCCGAAGGCCGTCTGTGGACAGACCTGTCCATGTGGGAAAGATGATAAATGTGAATATAGATTGTTCCTTTATGTGTCTTTAATGGATCAGACATTATAGATGACATCTATTAATTTTATTTAGGGTGCATAACACCTGACACAGAATCACAACAGATGACTGCGACCAAAATACCTAAAAAGGTGCTTTAATATTAATTAAATAGACGGCCAAAATTAAACTCCTTCTGGGTTTTGATAATACTCCTCTAATGCCACAATTTGATTATGTTTACCACTAACCAGTTCTGTTTCATCATTTAAATCCTAACCAACCATATCTGTGAAATGTCCTGCTTCAGAAGTGTGCTTGTGTTATCACTCTTTATACAATAAATGGCATTCGGATTTAGCTAATTTAATGACATTAACATTTTGAAGTATCAAAGCCTTTC
>NC_133369.1:47264939-47280647 GCF_049309525.1 Garra rufa
CAAGCTTTTGAATGGTATAGTGTATAATGTTACAAAAGCTTTTTATTTCAGATAAATGCTGATCTTTGGATCTTTCTATTTATCAAATAATTATGATTTTTATTTAGCAAATTGTTTTAAATATTAATGATAAAAAAATAATAATAATAAAATGTTTTTTTGAACGGCAAATCAGCATATTAAAATGATTTAAGGATCATGTGGCACTGAGTGAAGACTTGAGTAATGATGCTGAAAATGTAGCTTTTATCACAGGAATAAATTACATTTTTAAATATATTCAAATAGAAAACACTTATTTTAAACAGTAAAAAAATGTCAGTATTACTGATTTTGCTGTATTTTAGATCAAATAAATGCAGGCTTGGTGAGCTGATGAAACTTCTTTTTCTTTAAAAACACTAAAATGTCTTACTGTTCAAAAACTTTTGACTGGTAGTGTATGTCAGTACCAGTATTCATACTGACCAATATACCTATATATTTTTAAATAATGCATAATATATGTCCTAATTGGCCAATATAGGGGAAAATATCAGGGTGCATTATTTTCCTTCTCAAAACTCAAGTAGTATACTATTTTTCTAACCAGAGACATTGTAATGTAATAGACCACTCATAAAAAAATTATAATTATAATATTCAATACTGTGTCTGTAAAAAATGAAAGTGCTGCCTTCCATTTAAAAAAGCCAACCACTTTTCTGTTTGCTTACAGTAAAACAGAATTAATTAATGAATAATTAATTTTTGTCCTTTGCTTTGAGCTAAAGGTCAAGGAGCAACATTAATGATAACATTGTTATCTTATTATATTGGTAATTTAAAATATTTAAATATTTAAAATTAAAACAACCAAGATGGCCAGCAAATGAGCTGATGTTTCTTATAGAATCTTTTCTCTTCTATCCAGGAAACAAAATAATAACAATAAATAATAAAATTATAAAAATTGCTAGCATTTTTTGGAAGAAAATGGTTTCTACACCTTTTTTTCCGCCAGTGACATTAATTACGGCTATACTTCAGCAAAATGTTCTCTTATTCTCATATTCTCTGTTAGGCAATGGTGACGTTGAATTTTATCATTCATCAAACACCTGCTCTAATCTTTTTGTGTAAGTCAGAAAGGCTGCTTTTGCTTCTCCCCACAGTGACCTTGTGTCTGTATAAGCGTGACCGCTTGCGCCAAAGGCCGTCTGAATGTAAATAAGTCAGAGTGTTCTGCTGCACCATTTTCTGATCAGGGTGATTATGGCACCTGTTCTGCAATGGAGGTCTGTTCAGCAGCATTGTGCTGCCATTAGAGCGGCTCAGCAGACAATACACGTATCTGTCCAGCCAATTGAGATCTGCTGACTTTGTTTCCATCATTTCAGCTCTAAATTACGGTCTGCTCCTCCTCTTCCAATTCATTCAGACCTGCTGTTATTTCATTTAGTAAATGCTGCGCGCTGATCAATATCTGTAACAATTGCCTCATTATACTGATGGAGATGAGCATTGTTCATTGAAAGTGTCCAATGAAACGTAACTGCATTTGTATTACAGAAACAGAGCAGGTATTGTTCAGATTCCAACATTTTGTTTAATTAATAAAAAAACTAACGTGCACAGTATTAACAAATACATCAAAATGTGATCAATTTTTCTTCTTCCTTTACAAAATACATAAAAAGTATGAATTAAAAAAGGAATTAATTTAATCCATGTACCAGCATTACAGATTTTGTGAAAGAAAGTGTTCACCATTTGTGCATGTGGGTAGTGAGTAGTTGACATGAAATATATTTGCCATGTCCTGTGGTGCGACAAGCTATAATCCATCTAATACTATTTTAAATATCATTTAGCTTTATAATTATTATGCATGTAGCTTTTATTTTTGATAAGTAAAAAATTCATGTCACATAAAAAAATAAATAAAAAAGATCAGCTAAAAAAAATGTACATTTATTCATATTTTCATATGTAGGTATGTTTGTGTATATCTATAAATATATGTATTTATTAGTGTATTGTGTGTGTGTGTGTATGTATATGTATATGTGTGTGTGTGTGTGTGTGTGTGTGTGTGTGTGTGTGTGTGTGTGTGTGTGTGTGTGTGTGTGTATATGTATATGTGTGTGTGTGTGTATATATATGTATATGTATGTATATGTATATATATATATATATATATATATGTATGTATATATGTGTGTGTGTGTGTGTGTGTGTGTGTGTGTGTGTGTATATATATATATATATATATATATATGTGTGTGTGTGTGTGTGTGTGTGTGTGTGTGAATCTACATACAATTTTGTTAAAAATCTTAAATAAATATCTTTGTATTGTTATGCATACATTATATCCTCCTTGTGGCTAGTGTGGCTTGACATCAAAACCAGTTTCTCCCCTAGCTGCAATAATCATAATATTAATAATACAGGAGGACTATGGCTATCTGCTGCAGTGAATGGACTCATTTGTTTACGTCTGAATGGTGCTGAACACTTCACTAATGCACTTCAAGAATGCCTCACGCTGGCGTCTCGCTCCGACGTGGATACCCATCCTAATTATTCACAAAGTGAAGAGCACTCTGCAGTGAAGGTCTTATCCTGTGGAGCAGCCTCCACCGGATACATCTTAATAACTCAAGCTCAGATCCAGACTCCAATCTGTCCAGGCCTCCGTCAGGAGCGCTCTCTCTCTCTCTCTCTCTCTCTCTCTCTCTCTCTCTCTCTCTCTCTCTCTCTCTCTGTGTGTGTGTGTGCGTGTGTTTTATTGCTTTTCTGTGTAAGTGTGTTGGTCGATCTAAGGCTAACTGGTTTATAGTTATAGAGTAAATTCCCATGTATAGGATCTCTGCATTTTACATGTATTCCTGCTTTTTAAATTGAGAAATATTAATGAAAAATTCATTGAAACATTGAAACAAACTGTAAATACTTTAGTACTGTAGTATTACAGAATGCCTAACTACATGAATTACAACGTATTTATTTTACATTAGAGCATATTCAGTTGAGTACTATAACCAGCTCAGATCTATACAAGCAGTATATCAGAAAAGAAACAAATTAGAGTGTTTATGTCAAGATGTCTATATCACTGCACTGCTAACATATGGTTAGAACCATTAGAGACATCAGCAGGTTAATTAGTGAATTTTTATATAGCGTTACAGCTGAATAAATTAGTTTATTTTGTTAGTTTACTGATAACACCTTTTGATGTTTACACTGCATTGCTTACACTGTAAAAAGTTTTCACCAGTTTCAACTTAAAAACGTAAGTTTAGCAGCTGCCTTAAATTTTTTTTAAGTTAAATCAACTTAAGTCAGCTCACAAGTTAAATCAACTCATTTTAGTGTAATAAGTTAAAATGACTTGTAATTTTAAGCTGATTTAACTTAAAATTTTAAGGCAGCTGCTGAACTTTTTAGGTTTTTAAATTGAATCTGGTGAAAACTTTTTACAGTGTATGCTACTCTTTTTAAAGTCACTGTTAAAAGCAAAATGTAAACTTAAATAAATGCAAATGTAAACTTTAGAATGTTTAGAAGAGAATAAATAATTATTATAACAATAACTAGGTACATGCGTTTTGAAGAAAAAAGACGAAGTAAAGGAGTCGAAGTATGCAATTACATTCTATTTAAACAGAAGCAGTCAACACGATTAATAGCAACGATTATATATTGTACTCAAACTCATAGTAATGTAAAAAGCATTTGGTCGTTTTGTATGTTAGTTCAGGGTTGGTGTCTTCTCTTCTCAGGTGTTGGATCATCTCAAAACATCAGTGGTGGATCCAGACTGAAGGTTGTGCTAACTGATCTCTAGTTCAAGAATAGTTAGCTTATCTGCTGCTCAAAACATTTCAAGCAAAGAATGGTAATGTGCATTTGATCAGATATAAATGGAGTACGTTATGAGATGCATTATGTGAATGCTTGGTTAAAGGGAAACAGAGTTTGTCTGAGCACCGAAAAATATCAGGAAGGCTATTCCAGAGATTAGGAGCCAAATGCAAAAATGGTCTACCTCCTTTAGTGGATTTTGCTATTCTAACCACTACCAAAAGTCTACCAAGGGTTTTGCAACCTTAAAGAGATAGTACACCCAAAAATGAAAATTAGCGCATTATTTACTCATCCTCCAGGCATCCTAGGTATATATGACTTCCCTCTTTCAGATGAAATAATTTTAATGATATTAAAAATTATCCTGGGACTTCCAAGTTTTAGTATGGCATGGGCATGTGTTTTTTCTTTATCAGTCCAAAACAAGTCCAATAAAATGCATCCATCTATTATAAAAGGGCTTAACAAGGTTCCAGGGGGTGAATACAGGCCTCCTGTAGCGAACTGATGCATTTTTGTAAGAATCCATATCCATAAGATCCATAATTAAAATGGAACACGAAAGCCTTTCCAGGTGGATGACTTTAGCAAAGGAAAACCAGTCTCCTCTTGGCTTATTTAGAAATCCTCCGTCTTTTTTCTTTACAAATCCACATTTTGTACTTCTAATTTGTGACCAGTGCTGTGTTTACCCTTTCTCTACAGTGTGTTCTCATTCATAACTTCTAAACGGCGCATTTGCAACGCCGACAGAGCTGCTTCCGTGTACAACCAGTTGCCACAAGCTAGACTAAAGTGATTATTATGTTTTAAATATGGATATTTTCTTACAAAAAAAGCATCGATTCGATGATCGATTCGATGATCAATACGATGATCAATACTTTTTTTTAATGGATGAATGCACTTTATTGGACTTGTTTTGAACTGATGAAGAGAAACACACGCCCGTGCCATTCTAAAGCTTGGAAGTGCCAGGATAATTTTTTATATGTTAAGTCATATACACGTAGGATGCCTGGGGGGTGAGTGAATAATAAGCTAATTTTCATTTTTGGGTGAACTAACCCTTTAAGGAGCATAAAAGAAGTTAAGTGCATAGGAGCTACACCATGTAGGACCTTAAATGTAACAGCAATACAGCAGAGCAGAGTATCTCATATGTTAACATATGTTAAAAAAAATCTTAAAGTAAAAGACATGACTTGAACTTAAAACAAGAAATGTCTAAACAGACATAACGTATACACCTCAACGGATGCCCAGACAAAACAACAGCAAAGTTAAGGAGGACTGTGCAATGGAGGAGGACAAGTTGGAGGCATGAAGGGCTAGGCCTGTGAAGTGGAAGTGGGCCTGGATCATGGTGCAAAGGAGGGCTTGGACCATGGAGCAGAGGCGGGCCTAGACTGTGGACCATAGGTGGGTCTGGCCCCGTAGAGCAAAGGACGAGACCATGGAGGTGCATAGAGCCAAGCAGATGGCAGGGCCAAAGACCAGGTCTGAGACGGTAGTGCATAAAGCCAAGGCAGAGCTGGCAGGGCCAGGGACCAGGGAGGAGCCGACAGAGCATGGAGCCAAAGTGGAGACTACAGAGCCAGAGACCAGGGCAGACCTGACAGAGCATGGATCCAAGGTGGAGACGGCAGGGCCAAGGACCAGAAGGAACTAACGGAGCATGATGCCAGGGTGGAGACAGTGAGACAAGAAGCCTGAAGAGTTCAGAGGTGGCCTTCATGGTCATGGTAGGACAGGCATGAATGGCCTCCATGGTTGTCTCAGAGCAGGCATGGACAGCCGTGGCCATATAGGGAGCACAGAAAGTTCATGGGCAGTTTCCGTGGCTGTGACTGAGCAAACAGACTTTTCAGCGGGAGTTGTAGTGGACACTGCCATCTCTGGGGAAATGTGTGTGCCCCACACACATAGAATAGCGGTGATGACTACGGGAAGCACCGTGGACAATGGGATGACCTCTGTGATAGGACTTGAGATCACTGAACACCTCTCGTGTAGCCAGACCTTCAGACTGATGGCAGACTGACAGGTAAATGACTGACATGTAAAGCAACCAATCACGTTTTGTTTTGTGCCACGCAATGTTTAGGGGCGTGGAAATGTCCACTTCTGAATGTATTTTAAAGATTTTGTAGATTTATCATTTAGATTTAGATTGAAACGTTGCGTATCGCGAATCATTTGATTCAGACCGGGATTTTGGAGTGCGTATCACGAATTGTTTGATTTAGATCGGAACTTCAGAGCAGGTTTGCAAATCTTTTGCTTCACGAATCCCTGATAGCACACCTACATCTTGGAGACGTCTATTTGATGTCTCCATTTACATCTGCAAGATGCATTATTTACATAGTTTGCTCATCTGCAATACATCTATTGGACGTTTCCTATCAGATGTAAAAGAGACATCTATTATACCAGATGTTTGTACACAGCAGATGCTTTCCAGATTAAGAGATCTTTAACAGACATCTTGCAGACGTATGTGTGCTATCTGGGATCATTTGATTCAGATCTGGACTTTAGAGCAGTTTCACAAATCTTTTTTCTGTTTTTATTTTCTTAAACAGAAAACATCAAACCATAAGTGAGATCCATCTACACTCTTAAAAATAAAGGTGCATTAAATGGTTCTTCACAGCGATGCCATAGAAGAAACATTTTCGGATCCACAAAGAACCATTCAGTCAAAAGTTCTTTAAAAAAAACATTTCTTTCTTACCTTTTTATAATCTGAAGAACCTTTCACCACAAAGAACCTTTTGTGAAACAGAAAGGTTCTTCAGATGTTAAAGGTTCTTCTATGGCATTGTGAAGCACCTTTATTTTTAAGAGTGTAGACACAAGATGAAACATTTGAATCTTGCATCCCAACACCCATTGTCATTTACAAATCCCTACACACCTACGTCAAGCAGATTGGGCCAAAATCAGGCTATAATCGTATGCTTTTTGGTTGTTGATGTTTGTGGCTGTAATCTAGGGTTGAAAATGTTCTGAGAATTATTGTAAGATTTTTCTGGGATGTGTTGAATCATAAATAGATTGATGCACATAAATCCCAAGTCTTGTTGACTTACAAACGAATAGCGGTAGTTTGGCAAGTGAAACTAGAGACTGCATTTAGATTGTGTGTGTGCACTTTAATGAAAACGTTCTGTTCAGCATGAGGGCGGTTCATACTGCCGCCGCTCAACTGTTTGCACTTTCCAATGATCAGCCCAACAGAGACACAAATGAACAGATTGATTTAAGCTCTCCAAGTAGCCAGACCCCACTACACCTCCAAACTCCATCCATCAGCATCGCACAATAGCTTTCTCAAGCGCATCGCAGGTAAGAATCACTCCATCAACTCCAGGCTGAGAGAGAGGGAGCCGAGACTAACTACAAATGAGACTGGCCTTTCTCCGTCTCAAACTAAGCAGGTCGTTGAAGCGAGAGGGGTAAAAGTGCTAGAAAGGAGAAACAAAGAAAAAAGGAAAGCCGACGTACCGCTGCTGCTCGTCTGAAATCACAGGACTGTTCTCATGGAAACGAGAGTTTACCTGTGGAGCTGTCAGAAATATCATGTTTGACCGCAGTGTCCATTGGCTGGAGGCTGTCGATACTGAAATGCTGGTTTTCCATTGTTAGCACCTTCTTAATAGTACTGCCAATTTTTGATTTGGAAATAAATACCCTGTTTTTCCTGTGTGCATCTTTTGATTCAGCATGCATTCTACCTACTTTACACTTTCTGGTCCTACGGCTTGACCAACATAATGCAGAGAGAGGTAGAATAGACATAAATCAAGACAAATAGACAAAAAACAAACAAACACTAAAACATGGGGAAAATACAAAAATACATATATAGGCCCTTTCATAACCTAGAATTAAGATATTATCTTGATAACATCATACTAAATTAAAAATTAGTTTATAAACAGATTTTAATTACAGCTTTGGTTTATATTTTGTGTGAATATGGAATCCTGATACTGTGGCAAATATATTTTTATATCAAAACTACATTCATATTAAAATCTTTCTATTTCAGATAAATGTTTTTTTTTTTTTTTTTTTTTTTTTTAATGCATCAAAAAATCCTGAAAATTATGTTGTAATGATGCTGAGAATTCAGCTTGGTCAATGCAAAAAAAAAAATATAGGCTATATACACACACTACCAATCAAAAGTTTTTGAACAGTATTTTTTTTTTAAAGAGGTCTCTTCTGTTCACCAAGCCTGCATTTATTTGATCCAAAGTACAGCAAAAACAGCAAAATTCTGAATACTTTTACTATTTAAAATAACTGTTTTCTATTTGAATATATTTTAAAATGTTATTCCTGTGATTTCAAAGCTTAATTATTATTAGCATCATTACTCCAGTCGCAAATAATTATAGTATTCTGATTTGCTGCTGACAAAAACATTTATTATATGTATTATTATTATTGTTATTATTATTATTATATTGAAAACAGCTGAGTAGAATTTGATCAGGTTTCTTTGATGAATAGAAAGTTCAGAAGGACAGCATTTATCTAAATATAAATCTTTTGCAACATTATAAATGTTATAAATCCTTGCTAAAATTATTCATTTCTACAATTTCCTTCACAAAAGAAAAAAACAACAACTAAATAAATAAATCCAAATTTTCAAATTCAAAGAATCCTGAGAAAAAAAAAAAAAAAAAAACTGAACTGCACTCTTAAAAAAGGTGCTTCACGATGCCATAGAAGAACCTTTTTTTGTTTAAATGGTTCCTTAAAGAACCCTTAACATCTGAAGAATCTTTCTGTTTCACAAAAGGTTTTATGTTGTGAAAGAAGGTTCTTCAGATTATAAAAGGTAAGGAAAGAGATGGTTCTTTAAAGAACCTTTAACTGAATGGTTCATTGTGGAAGCAAAAATGCTTCTACTATGGCATCGCTGTGAAGAACCTTAGAAAGCACCTTTATTTTTAAGAGTGTGTCACACTGAAGACTGAAGTAATGATCCTGAAAATTTAGCTTTGATCACAGGAATAAATTACATTTTAAAATATATTCAAATAGAAAGCAATTATTTTGAATAGTAAAAATATTTCACAATATTACCGCACAATATAATATTACTGCTTTTGCTGTATTTTGGATCAAATAATTGCAGGCTTGGTGAGCAGAAGAGACTTAAAAAAAATAAAATAAAACTTTAAATATTAAAACACTAAAACTGCTCAAAAAAAAAAATCGTTTGACTGGTAGTGTACAAAACTACAAAACAAACAACAACAACAACAACAACAAAACATACAGTATTACTATTTTTGCTGTATTTTAGATTAAATAAATGCAGCCTTGGACAGATGAAGAGACTTCTTTTAAACATTTTACTGATCTAAAACTTTTGAATGGTAAATTAATTCAAACTAAATAATAATAATAATAATAATAATAATAAAAAACATTTGGACCCCACTATATGTTCTGTGTGCTTTTAATTTGATCATGCATTTTGGAAATAGGTAGTGTTGCAAATTTCAAAAACAAATCACAAACCTGTGGTCTTATTTCAAGTAATGCTATACCTTTAATATTTTCTTGTACTTAATTTCACAAGGTTTCAGCAACTGCCATCTGTTGTTTAGGTGAACCGTATAGGAAACAAGACGTATTCAATTGCAGTGACGGTAAACATCCATCTCCCATCCATTATAATGAGCACACAAGTCAGACAGGACTCGTTTGTAGTACATCTAAACACAATCTGTGAAAGCGTATTAATATATTCCCACATCATGTTGCAGATGCTTTATGACACCACAGTCAATGTAAAAACATGACGGCCGTATCAGAAATGAGCTCTTCAAACCGTTCTCTCATTAGAGCTCAGTACCTCATTTCAGTCAACCCAGTATCAGCCTTCTCTCAATGTCTGACAAGTATCACATTAATATGACAGAAAATTCAACTCCCCTTAAATCATCATCACCCTTCAGCCTCCCACTGGCCTATGTCCAGATTCACGGCAGGAGCCGTGGCCAAGAGGAGGAGCACAAAACCTGAACCCTGTTGAGATGCACCTGATGCTTATTATGCTATAAATCCAGGTTTTCTCTTGTGCATGCAGCAAGTGTGCGTGAGGTCTAGGTAGGGCGCAGCAATCATGTAAAAAGACACTGTGTGCTGCATCAATCTCAAGGCAGCATCTGTCAGCTTACAGCATTGAGATGTAGCTTGCTTCTTTGCGAAAAGCAATGGTAATAATATGTACATTTTTTACCCCACTTTACATATTTAGAAAATAAATAGACATTACACCTCAGAAGTATAGAATAATTGCAATTGGATTAACTGGTAACACTTCACAAGAAGGTTCCATTAGTTAACTATTTAATACATTAACTAACATAAAATGCTTACTCCACCCCAAATGGAAAATTTTGCCATTAATCACTTACCCCCATGTTGTTCCAAACCTGTAAAAGCTTTGTTCATCTTCGTAACACAATTGAAGATATTTTGGATGAAAACCAGGAGCTCTCTCCAACTCTCCGAAATGGCGCTGTGGTGTTGCGGAGGAGACGAATTGTTGAATAAAGTCATTATTTTTGTTTTTCTTTTTTGTAGCTTCGTAAAATTATGGTTGAACCATTGATGGCAGATAGACTATTTTGACAACGTCTTTCATTCTTTTCTGGGCCTTGACAGTGTTATTTATTTGGCAGTCAATGGAACAGCCACAAAGCTCTCTTAAATTGTGTTCCAAAGACGAAGCTTTTACGGGTTTGGAACGACATGGGGTTAAGTGATTAATGACAATATTTTCATTTTAGGGTGGAGTAACCCTTTAACAATGGGAAATACATTTGTTATAAATAAAAAAACCCACAACAATTCAAGTTTGAATTTATAAATGTATTAGTAAATGTTACAATAAACGTTATATAAGATTAATACATTATTTTTTATTGTTAATTTATGTTAACTAATGTAGTTAACTAATATATAAATAATAATAATAAATGGGACCCTATGGTAAAGTTGCCAAGTTGTTAAAAAAATGCACCGGGGAGCAAAATACAGTAAAAACAGTAATTTTCTGAAATATATAGTTTTGTTTGAATATATTTGATCAATTTAATTTGACTTTGTTAAACAGAAGTATTAATTTCATGTCTTTTCCTAATTTCAATGTTTACTGAGCAACAAAAAAAGCATTTTAGAATAGTTTCTGAAGGATGATGCACTGTAAAAAACTATTTGTTGAACCAACTTAAAATAATTTGTCACCTGCTACTTTAAAAGTAGTTAAAATTGTTAAGAAGTTAAAATGTTAAGTTGTACTAAGGACAACTTAGATATTTGAGGTGATTCAACTTAAATATTTAAGGTAGCCAGGTAATTTACCCAGCTTTTAAGTTTAACCAACCAATTTTTTTGTTAAGTCAACTCAAATATCTAAGTTGTCTCTTAGTGCATCTTAAAATTTCAATTTGACTAAACTTTTTTGAGCTGACTGAACTTAAAATTTTAGGGTAAGTTATTTTCAGTTTACTCAACAAATTGTGTGTGTGTTTTTTTTTTTACAGTGTGCAACACTGAAGACTGGAGTAATGATGCTGAAAGTTTCGCTTTAAATCACAGGAATAAATTCCTTTTTACAATATATTCAAATAGACAACAGTTATTTTAATAATTACAAATCATACTATTTTGCTGCATTTTTATAACAAATAAATGTAGTCTTTGTAAGCATTAAAGAGACTTCTTTTAAAAACAATAAAAAAAATATTGATCAGGAATGTATATTTAAAATTATATGTTTGTGAAAGTGTGTTTTAAAAGTCTGAAAATTAATTCTGCATAAGCAGCTATCCAACTAATTTTTACTGAGCTTGAAAAAGAAGAAAACAATTATTATGTCTTAATGCTCTTTATAAGTGTGATTCCAAAATTTAAAGTCAAAAGATTAATTAATTTATTATTTAAAGGTCACCTTTGCCCTTTTTTATAATATGTAATATAAGTCTCAGGTGTCCCCAGAATGTGTCTGTGAATTTTCAGTTCAAAATACCCCACAGATCATTTATTATATCATTTAGAAAATGCCTATTTTGAGTGGAAGCAGAAACGCTGTTTTAGTGCATGGCTCTTTAAATGCAAATGATTTGCTGCTCCCCAACCCGCTTTTCCAGAACAGGGCTGTGAAATTTTAGCTCATATCTCCAATCTCTACTATTGCCAATCTCTGCCTTTAATTATCATGTATATCGCACTGCAATCATGCGTTTTAAAGTAGTTTAAACTTTCTGGACAAAATAAGGCTGTCACAGGGCATGTGAGTACTAAACTAACTTCTCTTTCAGACACAAGTTTATGTTACACACATAAGTTACAAAAACACAGTTGGTTATGCGTAATATACAGTACCTATACTGCTATTTGGGTCTACGCTGTTATTAGCAGAAACTCACTCACTGCTCTGGGCTAAACAAATTCTATAGCTGTAATAAGACTTACTTGAATGCTGTTTTTAAATGTTCTGGTGTGACGATAAACATGGCAGATAGTGTGTTTACAGCTCACTCAGGATGGGGTCTCTGCTAATATGGCAATGCCAGTCAGCAATCATGGGCCGGGCTGGTAAAGTGTGACACTGCTCATGATTTATGGAGATTAAAAAAAAAGCAGGTGGATTTTTATCATTATAGGGTGGTTGTGTATACACACTGCCAACACACATTTATGTTCAAACAACATGTGAAAGTGAATTTTGCATAATAGGTGACCTTTAACAATATAAAAATGTAAATTTATTGGACTTTTTTTGATTTAAAATGGTTTATTTTGACTTTTAAACAAATAAACTAATCATTAATTATTTCTTTCTTTTTGAACTGCACTCATGGTCCTCCATAAAAAAACTCTCTTTTGCAAAGCTTGGAATATACCAGAATATATTCCAGAGTTATAGACTACTTTATGGCTACGTTTTATGTGTTTTTTCTTTATGGCCTAACAGACGTGGCCACTATCAGCTGTTGTCGTATGTAAGTGGGAACTTTTACATAATTCAGGGCCTTAGAAGCTTTAAAAAGCATTTGCTTCTGAATAAATTCTGAATGTCTTCAGAAAATGGACTGATGTCACACTGCCCTGCTGTTCACTTCCATTGAGTTTCATAAAACTGTTAAAAAAAACACACACTCAGTCCTCCAGATAATGCCTGACGAAAACCCGAAGATTAAAGCCAACTTTATTGAAATCCATATCTCATAATCTGCTCCTCTGAGGAAGAGAAGAGTTGTCTTTTGTCTTCAGCTCCAATGATCACGCGTTATGATGCAAACTGCTGTCGCTGCCAATTCCTCTATTCATTGTGCCACTGAAAATACAAATCAGTTCAAAACAATTTTGGGCCCTAAATGACTGATTCCACTGTCATAAATGTTTTAGGGGGAGCAAAGTGAAGCAATTTGTGCTCGCCCTGCCTGTACAATATCTGTCTGGAGGAGAAGTGAGAAGAAGATGTGAAGTGAATTTCAATCCAGATATCTCCTGCATCTCTGTGTTTCAGGGTCAGTCTGAACTCCAGTGATGTTCAGGGTGAGAAGGATTGCTTTGTTCTTCACTTTTTACTTTTAACCCGTTTCGCCTCAAAGGTCAGCACTGAGCATCCAAAACACTTATATACTAAAGAGTATTTTAAGCAAAGCCTCACAGCTTTAGAATGGCAACATTTCCGGAAAAAGGTCAATGATTCTTATATTTCCTGTCCTGGATACAAAAATATGTGCTGCAACATATACAGTATAGTCTATTTTCTAAAACAAGTAAAGAGTAATGTTTATTGTACAGCACATTTTGAGATGGCTCAGAATGAGCATCCTCTTTATGATCAACCAGGGGTGAATTTCTGGTCTGCTTCTTAGGAAAAAAGTTATTTGACATTATTCAAAGCAAGGACAAAACGTTACTAGTTCTACCATTCCTTTTGGTATTAGATTGTTCAATGATTATAATGTAGATGTTTAGGGTCCTTTTTGCAGTTTTACTTGTATGTTTCATTTTTTTTTTTTTTTTTATTGTGGTTGTGTGTGAATGGATGTAAATTTTGTGTATGTAGTATTATTAAATATTTGTTTTATTTTTCTCTACTATTTTTGTTGTTTTTTCTTGCAATTTTATCTTTCAATGTACTTCCTGCAATAATTCAATCTCGGTATTGCTAACCCTTACCAAAAAGAAGTATACTTCAAGTTTATTTTATAAAGTATACTTAAAGTTCAAGTATATTTTAAAGTATACTTTATGTAGTAAGTATACAAATATCAGTGTACTAGTAGTATACTTTTAAGTGTACTATTTCAATCCTCCTTGGGACTAAACCGGCCCACTTTCTAGTATATAAAAGTATACTTTTAAGTATACTTTAAGTATAAAAGTACACAACTAGTTTACATCTATGCTTGTACTGCAAGTATACTAAAAGTGGACTTATAGGTATACTGGTAGTTTACTAATTAAATACTTGTTTATGCCTTTTTAGTACACTTTGAAGTATAGTCTAAGTAAACTACTAGTTTAGTAGTTTTATACTGCAAGTATACTCGTAAGTTTTCTTTAAGTGAGCTTTACATCATACTTTAAGTATACTACTATGTCCCTATTTAAGTATTAATTTGTATATATTTTGTCATATGAATATCTGAACATACAAAACATCAAAAGAAAGAACAGGGTATCTGCTTGTAAACAAAAGCATTTTATTCTAGCTGTATGCATTCTTTTTTTATAAACACTTGATTGTGGAAAGTTTCATGAATAAAAAATGTATAAATCAATAAACAACATTTTGAACAAAAAGCTAAAAAAAAAGACTATTCATGATAATCATTATCACCTCTGCATGGGTCAACATTTTATTCCATAATGTTACACAGTTTTACATATCTATGGTTTTGATGCTGTTTATGTTTGACGATTGTGTTAGATCTTCTTCTAGCATCTGTTGTTTCGGTTTCTTCTTCAGTTGTGTGTGTTTTTTTTTTTTTTTTTTGTGGAAATTCTGTACAGAAGATGTATAACAGCGCCCCTGGCATATAACAATGAAAACGCAGATTCTCAGAGCACAAGTACAGCTCAAATATATTTAGATGTTTTCTAACTATAAATGGACTTATACTTAAATGTCATTTAAAGTATATTCCTGAGAAGTATATAAAGCACATTTCTGAGAAGTACATAAAGAGTAGACTGAAAGTATGCTTTCCTATTTTTTAGTTTAAAGGAAGTATACTAATAGCACACTTGAATAAACTTCTTTTCATAAGGGTAAGCAGAAAAGTAAATAAACTTCAAACTTCATTTTAAATATTCCATTTACAATTTTACTATATTTCTCTGACGTGATCTGTTACTGAGTTTGTTTGTTAAGACACTCATTAAAGCAAGGAAAAAATAAATGAAAACTGCTCACTTCAGAAGAGGATTTGGTTGCAGTGTTTATATTTTGCAATACTAAACACTATAATGCTCATTTGCCTAAAGTGTGTTTTGGAATACAGATGTGCAAACAATGAATCTCTACACACTGAAATAATGTGGCTTGATTAGTACAGTTTAATTTTCCTTGTTAATCTATGGAAACAAGAGGTTGAAGTGCTGGGACCCATCATTATTAAATAGTAGCCTTTAGATTACATTACAGCCTTGAATCATACTTTGCACGGTTAGCCCGAAGTACATTCTCATTCAAAAGAACATTTTACTAAACAACAGCTTTGGTGAGTGCAAGATAAGAAATGAATATTTTTGACCAAAGAAAGAACTTTAATTAATGTCCCAAAGATACATTTA
>NC_133369.1:47281147-47300969 GCF_049309525.1 Garra rufa
AAATAAATTTTTAACTTTAAAATAATTTTAAACTTTTATTTTGGACAAAATTAATCAAAATTAATTACAATTAATCGATCTGACAATCAGAAATAGACATAAGATTGTTACTGAAACCTACTGCTGTGATTTTTATTATTTTTTTAAACAAATCAATAAGGCTTGTGATTAATAAATAATTGGCCAGTTGGGTGAGAAAAATGACTTGAAATTAAAAAAAATTGGAAGAAATTTAATGTAAAATAAGACAATAATACTCGTTAAGAAAAATGTTTTTCTTTTTCTTTTATTTTTTTTTTTTCAAAAACTGCATTTAGTGTTAGGAATATACAGATATTTTAGCACTGATCTATAATAGAGATATAGATAAGTGTATTTTAGTAATATTCTGGTGTTTCCAACTCTTTTTAAAATGCTGAAAATATATGCAACACTTTCTGTGATCTAAAAACTTCAA
The DNA here is from genome assembly GCF_049309525.1 of Garra rufa. Lineage (NCBI taxonomy): Eukaryota > Metazoa > Chordata > Actinopteri > Cypriniformes > Cyprinidae > Garra > Garra rufa. The sequence continues at coordinate 47,281,605 of NC_133369.1, forward strand.
AATTTTGTTTTATATCTAAAGAAATTAACAATACATTTGCCAATTATTTTACAATGTCAAAAAGCCCCACTTATTAGTATCTAAAAACATGTGCATTTTACTGATTAACAGCCACAATATGTGATTCCACTATAAAATAAATACATCTCTAAATGAATTGCAAATGTATTTGCTGTGAGCAATAGTGGATCCTATCATACACAGTATGTTGTGTTGCCTATACACGCATCAGATACAATATTCTGGGCAGTTTTATGGGATTGCACCCACTTTCCTTTTTGCTCAGACCTCTCATTGAAAAACTGCTTGAAAATGAATTGTACTTTTGCTGCTTCCTCTCACTTCGGCTGCTATCTGCCCGCACATAGAAATAGAATGTCTATGAAAAATAACTCTACCTGCTAGAAGAATGAAAAATGTGACAGGGATGACAATAGCACCATACACATACAGATTTTGATCAAAGCACAAAACAAAACGCATCTAATATACATCCACTTGCATATAGTGTAATTAAAAATTTTGACTTGAGAAATTCACCACCAGGATTTGAAGACCCTTCACCACTATGGTGTTCACACTTACCATATCAATGGGTAGTCAAAATCCACATGGCCTATAAAGTAATTAGAGAGCACACAGCAGGATGATGAAAAACAGCATGTAACAACATGAGCCACCAACAATGGAAAAAACTTTAATCCAAGAATATCTGTTTAATGTATGTGAGATGAGACAAACAATTAACGAAAAGGAACAACACAAAAGCTCTGTTGTGATGGGGCAAGTACTAGTCAAAGTCTATTGAGATAAGTACAGTTAAGCACTGCAGCGATGGCATATTTTTTGTAGGCCAACCCAGAAGTTAACATCACTCTAGTTCCCTCAACAAAAAGCCAATAGGATTTTTCTATTTTTTTTTTTTCATTTTAGCAGAAAATAAGCTGTTTGAACAACAAAACTTTATGATTCTAACATGTTTTAGAAGAGAACAGTTATGCTCCTTTTTACGATATGTAATATAATTCTCAGGTGTCCCCATAATACATCTGTGACATTTCAGCTCAAAATACCCCGTAGATCATTTATTATATAATTTTGCAAATGGCCATTTGAGTGGAAGCAGAAACATGCTGTTTCGTCTCTTCAATGCAAATACTCTGCTAAAAAAAAACATATGTTTGGTTTTATCATGTCTATCACGCTGAAATCATATGTTTTTAATTGTACTATGGTAAACTTATGATATACGGTTTTCTGAGCGCACACCTCCGAAGCACGGAGCAGCGTAATATACAGCAAATAAATCAACAAATTGTCAGGGGTGTGTGCAGGACGAGACGAGACGAAAGACAAGATTAACAATATATTTTATAATTCAAGAAGAACAATGCAGGAACAGGCAGGAACACTTACACACACGACATTCAACGTTAAAGACCGACAGGGAACTGAACTCAAAGACAGACTTTTAAAGACATACTAATCATAAGACACAGGTGATACAGATGACGAGCTAATGAAACACAGGTGACGGTGATACACAAACGAGGGCTAAACCAAATGATCACAAAATGACAGGGGGAAGACAAATGGGAAAAAAACCAATGACAAAACAGACAGAAACGTGACATTACACCCCCCTCCGAATAGGTGCGTCCTCGCACCGTAGAAAGAAAGAAAAAAAAAAAAAAAAAAAGAAGAAGAGAGGGGCGGCAAACCAGAAACAGAGTCCATGAGGGAGGGGGCTTCGGCGGAGGACGCAACCGAAGGAGGGGGACCAAAACAAATGTCCAAGTGGATGACAGGACAGTCCAAGGGGGCGACGACGGTGGGAGGAGCCAGGGAGGAAACAGGAGGGACCTGGAGCAGGAGGAACTGACCCAGACCACAGCCATGATGACGGCCCACGGTGGAGCCGACGGAGGGAGGAGCCATGGTGGAGGAAGGCGTGCCGACTCCATGGGGCCGACCGACAGAGGCGGAGCAGATGGCGGAGCAGATGGCGGAGGAGCCCGAGGCGGAGACGGAGAGCCAATGATCCGGGGTGACGCCGAGGATCCGGAGGGCCAAGGTGGAATAGGCTCTGGCGGCCGAGGCGGAGGCGGAGTTCCGGAGATCTGCGGCGGAGCCGGAGCGACAGAGGATGGAGGCTGTGCCTGCAGGAAGGAGGAGTCCCTAGGAGCCGGAGGGACGGCGCGATGAGGCACAGCCGGAGGAGCAGAGTCCGGAGGAGACGATGGGGTGACGACAGACCAGGGCGGAGCCGGAAAGACGATGGAGCCTGGTGGAGCTGGTGGATCGACGGGCGACGGTGGAGAGGAGGGCGTCGAGAGCCGTGGTGGAACCGCGGGGTCGAAGGGCCGAGGCGGAGTCCTGGACTCGGAGGCTGGAGGCGGAGCTGAGGGATCCTCCAGCCGAGACGCCGATGGAAGCTGGCAGCCCCGCGGCGAACCCACTGCACAGGTGTTGGGCTGAGGATGAGCTGAGGGGCTGTCAGGGGACAGCGGCGGCCACCCAGGCATGGGTGTGGATGACAGAGGGTGGGCGGGTGGGAATTCCGGGCTGATAGGGAAGTCAGGACAGACGGATATTTCAGATGAGAAGTCAATGAGGTCCCCAGAATGGTCCTCAAGCTCACCCCCAGTGGTGGTGCAGTGGGCAGGGCTCTCTGTTGCCCTCTCTTGCTCCTCTCAGCTGTCCGGGTAATGCGTCATCGGCGCGAGGTACACAAAGTCACTTATGTGGTCCTCGAGAGAGCGGTTCCCCTGCTCCAGCAGGATGATGAGGACGGCAGGGATATCCATAAGGGAAAAATATATAAAACAAACACTGATACAAAAAAAACGGAAAAGAAACGCAGGGGAAGACGCCGTGAACGTTTTGGGTCGGTCTTTCTGTCAGGGGTGTGTGCAGGACGAGACGAGACGAAAGACAAGATTAACAATTAACAATATATTTTATATAATAATTCAAGAAGAACAATGCAGGAACAGGCAGGATCAGGCAGGAACACTTACACACACGACATTCAACGTTAAAGACCGACAGGGAACTGAACTCAAAGACAGACTTTTAAAGACATACTAATCATAAGACACAGGTGATACAGATGACGAGCTAATGAAACACAGGTGACGGTGATACACAAACGAGGGCTAAACCAAATGATCACAAAATGACAGGGGGAAGACAAATGGGAAAAAACCAATGACAAAACAGACAGAAACGTGACACAAATCACCTGCTCTCTTGTCTTCTCTGAGGCTAGGACTCCAGATAGTGTTCTGTGCTCATCTGTGCAGCAACGACAGAACAGTTAGCATGCTTCGCTTGAACTTTTGCAATGGCGTTAGAATTGGTACACTGTTGTCACTTGCAAAAACATAATAACGGCACAGACGGTGCTCCTTTTTTTCTCATGCTTACAAAGAAAGGCTTACCAAAACAAAGTTACTGGGTTGAACTTTTTCACGTTTTCTGGAGTGTTATGCCGCGTTCTAGACAACCCGTTAGCCGTGTTTTTCCAACCTTCTACCTGTGAAGATGCACTGAAGCGTCAGTCCAACCCTTGACTTCCCACCTGGGAACTCGTACTAGATCGATGTACTCCCAGTTACGAGTTCTGACGTGACATAGCCTGCGGAACAACAATGTCAACCCTTACAGGTGCGGTGTTTATGCAAGTAGTACCAGGTTGAAAAATAGAGCATAGGACAATACAACGTTGCGATCAAATTAATAATTATATAAAAATAATAAATGCGCCCAGGCAGTTTGGCGTGGCTTGCCTGGAACGTTACAAAGTCTTGAGTCGTGCTTTGAAGTCGTAATTTACAAGCTCGAAAACCTGCCTGGAATGCAGCATTAGTTTCATTGGGGACCCGATTATAGCACTTAAACAAAGAAAAAGTCAGATTTTATGTACTGTCACCTTTAATAATTAGGATAATCTTTACAAATGAACACAGCTTATATTAATTTTGAAGGCTAAATACAATTGGCCAAATACAATTGTAGCAAAAGGCTAAGATATAGGCAAATTCAAAGATGAGGAGGTCTATGATCAAATGCAAGCTTGTCTTTTTCAAGACATGTAAAAGCTTTAAAAATATCACAAATGGGTTAAAGGGGTCCTATTATGCTTTTTCACTTTTTGAATTTTAGCCAGTGTGGAGTGTATGTTTGGGCGTAAAAACATCTACAAAGTTACAAATCTCAAAGTCCACTCCAAAGGGAGATATTTAAAAAATATTTAGAATATTTAAGAATATTTGAGATATTTAAAATCCCTTTTCAAGAACTACAATGAATGACTCCTTTGGACTACAGCGTTTGTTTTCCGGATGCTATGATGTCACAACGTAAATCCAGCCTACGGAAATGGCAGGTGGGGGATTCGCCTATCTTTAGCGATGTAGCATGGACAGCCGCTTCTGGGATGCTTCAGTGAGCCGCAGGTCTCTGGAGGGGTCAGTAAAAGTCTCCTTTGGCGATCTGATGTGTTTTTGTTAAATATCCATATTTAAAAAGTAGGAATCACATTAATCTATCTTGCGCAGTTGTACACAGAACTTGCTGCTTTGGGGAGGGGCGTGGCAGGACTGAAACACTGTCTAAGCTTTTCGGAGCTTTTGGAAGGTGGACATTCATCAAACCCAGAACTAATCGAGCCATTTGTGCCGGCCTGGGCAGAAAGCTATTGTAACAATGTAAATTATGTGAAAAATAATGAGTTTTTTAAACCACCAAGCATGAGAGCATGTTCTAGTGCACCCCAAAACGAAATAAAGACTTTGTAAAAGAGCATAATAGGACCCCTTTAATACTGATGTACTGTATAGTAGATTCAAATGTGAAAATATAGCTTGTTTGTCACCACAGACCTTCAGAAATGAATCTGTATGAGCCTTATTTAACAAAAAAAACAACAACAACAACAACAACAACAACAACAACAACAACAAAAACTCTTACAAAAGATGTAAGCGAAAATGCAAAAATACTAGCAGTCAGATTTACTAACCGGCTGCGCCAACGCAAACCCTTTTGGCGTTAAAAAATGACTTTCAGGATTTACTAAAGACACTCAGTAAGAAATTAGCAAAGAAAAGATGTGCAGACAGTCATTTTTGTAGCTGATCTCATTGCATAGGCCTATGCATTTGTAGGAGTGTACCTATCAGATGCAAAATTTATGGGAGGAGAGTATTTACATGAATCATGCTAAATGATTTTCTAAGGTTTGCAGTAGTCAGTTTACTGGTATTTGCGCCATTATTTACCATCTAAAAAAGCATGTCTTGATGGCTGCAATTGTTGCTGTAGGAGGCACCACAGAAAACAGAGAGCACGAGGTAGAAGAATTTATTTGGAATGCCAGAAGAAGATATTATCCGAACATTTCTTTACGCTAATTTGCGCTGCTCTTTGTAGATTGCGTTGGTCATTATGGAAATGAGATGTTGCGTCTACCTTCTTTAATTCGTGCATTGTCAGAACTTTCCACTCCCATTGGCACTTTTATGGAATTGTGTTATTGCGTTAATTAGCCTTGTTTAGCAAATATAGTGCTAACTTGTTTCTGGGTTTTAGCCTACAGAAATATGTCATCATAACCTTTGCATCCAAAATGGCATACTCTGAGAACAGGCATTATGTTTGATAAAGAACTTATTTTGTCACTGTTTAAAAAGTACATTTTATGAAGTACGAATTTGCGTGGAAATAATACTGCTGTGATAGACTCTAGTCCATCTATCAATGTCATTCTGATGGCACCCATTCACTCCAGTAGTGAGCAAGTGTATGACGTAATTTCTCCAAATCTATTCTGATAAAGGAAACAAACTCATCTAAATCTAGGATAGCCTAAGGGTGAGTAAATATTTATCAAATTTATATTTTTGGGTGAACTATTTCTTTAAGTATTATGTGTGGATACTTTACAACACTCATTTTTAATGAAAGTTGTATCCGGTCACAAAAGAGTTTTGCAGAAGTGAAGTGTCTAATGTTTTTAATATCCAAGCTTTCTCATACGCAGAGAATTATAAGTAAGGCATTGTTATGGCAATTTATTCAAAAGTGTAAACAGTGTGATACTATTAAAACATTGCTCTGTTAGTTTTAGCATCCCGACCCCACAACACTGACTCAACATTGGTGTAAGTTTGAAGCAGGGCTGTTTCTGGGGCAGGAAAATCAGTTAAAAACTTTTCACAGCCTGAAGAAAAGAACAACCCTATTTGTAAGAAAAAAGTCAGTGTATTTAGAGGCTTTATTTTCCTCTGCAAAGGTGTTTTCACCAACGGCATTGACTTGAGTGTACAATCACCTGGACTTCACTTTCTACTCTGGTGATTAAATCTGAATTAGAGTGTGCTGCAGAAGTAAAATTACATAAAACAAACCCCCGGAGGCAGCCGCTTCACATCCACAATCAATGGTTAACATATATTTTTCCCCAGCTGGCGATTTCATACAATTATTCGGCAGTGGGAATGATGAGGGCACTGCAATCTTCTTCTCCCAAGCAATCTTCTCTCTTTTGGCTCTTTGTAATCCTATTCCCCTCTGACAGCCAGCATCTAACCAGCCTTATTAAGACAGTCTAGAGTGATGAGTTAAAGGGTACGCTGTGAACGTTGACCTGTGATCTAACCCGTTTTCCTTCTCGGCTTACATTAATTGCATTTCTGCTAATTAGTAAAAGCACTCATGACACTGTGAAAGATATACTGTTACAATACTGTGACTGCAATATTGCATCAGCTACAGCATTATAGACTGATTCAATATTTTATTCACATTAGTGAAATAGTATTATATTTATAGTTTATCATGTCCCAGTAGTTCTCTGTATAACACCAGAATGCTTTAAAAACTTATCTGAAAATATCTTCAGATATTATGTTAAAGAACCATTGTGAAGCTTATTCTGACACAGATTTCCCCATTTACACAGGACTTAACAGCTATAAATGCAATCTGCTTGGCACAATCAGAGTGGGGCTTGAACTGATGACAGCAGTAACAAGGATGCTAAAGACCACAGCTTCTTGTGCATCTTTGGTGGTCTGTGGAGTGAGGTTTACTGCATAGCCCTCGCAAGTTGGTCTCTGTTAGACTCACCTTCTTCAACCTCTCTCCTATCCAATTCACGATTCCAATGCAGCCTGTTCCGCTCAACCCGCTCTGAATGGGGATTGAACCGGTGACAGCCAGCATGGGAGGTGGGCGCGCTATCACAGTTACACAAACAAGAAGGTATGTCACACCTGTAGAAAGCTATTAGAAGTCATTCCCATTCTCAATGGCAGTTGCTCAGCTGGAGGATGCCCTCTGAAAATATGCAGCCTGCATTGTGCCACCTTTTCTCAAGGATGTTATGTTCTGAACACACTTTGAACCAATGGAGCATAATTTAAGCCGATTTGAAATCTTTCTCATTCAGGTGAATCACCAATTATAACATTAAAACTGGGAGTGGGCGTTCACTGCAGAGCACTTTTCTAATAATTTATTCTCCTGAAATGTTCTGATAGGTGGATATTTCTCTGGAGGCTGTAATGTAGTGTCTGGAGGCAGTGTGTAATGTAGCTCTATGTAAATTTAAACAGTTTCCAAAGTTGTAAAGCTATAAGTGTAGCAAAGGTATTATCTCTCAAAAGAAAGAGTCGACTCTGAACCACTGAAACGAGACATTTTTAATTTGAATCCCATTTCTGCAAAGTTCATACGTCACAAGTTAATACATTTACATAATGCCTGCCTAAGTTCTGCTTGGAGGTCCCGATGTAACTTGTTTGTGTGGATTACGCAATGTTGAGAAGATGCTATGCGCTGCTCTGTGAAAGTGAATTTGGTTTATTTTTACTTCCAGAAGATGAGGGTGTGAAGAATCAATTGTCAAAATTCATCTTTACTAAAATACCACAGCAGTATAATTCCAAACTTTTGCTGTGTTTCTGTCATTTCACCGATGACTGCTTCTCCAATCTCCACAAGTTCAATGTGGTATTCGTAAATTGGTCTTTGAAAGATGGGTCAATTTGTTTGGACTAGCTTGCTCCTCCAAATAACTACACTCTTAAAAATAAAGGTTCTTTATTGGCATCAAGGGTTCTAAGAAGAACCTTGAACATCCATGGAACCTTCAAATGCAGAAAAGAAGTCTTTATAGTCAAAAAAGTTTCTTTACTTTTTTTAAATGTTCTTCAAAAAGGTTCTTTTAGGAACTGTTCACTGAAGGGTTCTTTGGTTCTTCTATGGCCTCACTGCAAAAACAACCTTTTGGAACCTTTATTTTTTAGGAGTGTACCTGTAAATATGAGGAATAGTTGTTGCTTAATTGTTCTGTTGAGCATGCAAACTTTGTAGTTTTATGTGTTGTTTCTAGTCCCGATCACAAGCAGGGTTCAGTGGGTTACCTCTCGGCGCAGGATAGACACCATCTAAGGGCATCACAGACCTGTTATCGCTCCATCTTGCGTGGCTAAATGGCACTTGTCCCTCTAAGAAGTTGGGAGGCACGGGGCTGCGTAACTATTTAGCATGCTGGAATCTCGTTCGTTATCGGAATTAACCAGACAAATCGCTCTGGTTCTAGCCCCACAGCCCTACATACACTCAGCGCAGCTGTAGGTCTCTGGCTAACTAACGTTATAGTTTCGCTAATGAGCTGTGGGCCCGCTATTGTCTAGAAATGTTTCGATTAATATAGAATGTCTGTTGTTCTTATTACTTGGAGTCATGATAAAGGATGGAGCAATACGTTGGTTTACAAACTGCAGTGCTTCATCAGTACTCTATGTCAGTGTTACCATTACTGTTTGGCTCTTTACTACCAAGCTGTGGGTTTGAATTACTCAGAGCAGAGTAGCCTCACACAAAGAAGGGGTTTGGGAAGATCAATCTTTGAACAAATCGTTTGAGAGTCATTGAGAAATAACGCAAAATTAAATGCATATTAAATGTTTTTTTTTTTTTTTTACCTTGCATGAATGTAAAATTCTTGTTGGGGAGTCCCAAAACGAAATTATGAATCTTTCAAATAGCATAAGCATAGGGGCACTTAAAAAAATTGTGAACTGATGGCTTTGTTAGGTGCAAAGACACTTTCCAGACACACCTTGGACAGGTGTAAATGCATTTGGTTGTTGAAACCACATATGCAGAATCACCGCAAGGGCTATGGCAAGTGTGCAAGCCTGAAGAGTGATTGCAACTGAGGGAGACCCTCTTGAAAGCAATCCCAAATGGACAGAAAGGGAGCCCCATCTGGGGGCCCTATTTGGAAAACGATCACAAATGGACCGAGGGGGGCAGAAAGTGATCCCGAACAGACCTAGGGGGCCTTCGTATCTTGTAACTTGCACAGGGGCCCACACCATGCTTTACTCTTCTCAAAACAACCAAAAATTCTGGAGTAAGAATGTGCTATACTGCCTCTCCCCAACACAGCACTACTGAAACACACATCCTCACAGATGTAACCCGCCAGATATGAGGATCTCTCTTCAGCAAGCAGAAATGCAAAATGCTGCAAATGCAACTCAAGAATCGACATTGCATCCTAAAGCTCAACACATGAATCCTGATTAAAAGTGCTGAATGCTAATTCTTTTCTGATGTTTTTTTTTTTTTATTCTATTGAGGTCTTTGTTCTTGAAATCAGCTAATGATAAAACAGCACAGCATATATCGGATGCTTTTGGTGACATGAACTCTGTTGAATTTGGACATAGTGTGTAAATGGAACTGTTTTAACAAATCAGTTAGCACAAGAAAACACATGACATGGTGAAGTCTAAATAGGCCCATATGCAACTCCAATAAACAGCATGTTATTATCCCTAGGTGTAGACACCAGTATATTTATCACTGTGGTTATCTTTCTTGTTGGAAATGGACTTTAACAGAAGGTAACTTGATCAAGTCAAGTACAACTTTGTTTGCTATCTGTGCACCATTATTTTGGAGACCTGGTCGAACCATTCTATGGATGATAAATGGCCAACAGTTTACCCTGTTTCCCCATTAGCTCAAACAGTTATCTAATCTGAAGTATAAATTGCAGACATGGAATTGTGATGGGCCTTTCAAGAACAGCCAATTATTATTCTTAGTTTATTGGGGACTGGCACTGGTGGCAGCCCAATGAGATTCAACTCTGTGCTTGAAGGGGACTTTATGATTAGCAGTGGCAGCAGGGGGCAAGGGGCATGGGGGTAGACACTTGCAGGAGGTCCTCTGACTCACCTTAGATGTCTGAAATTCTCTTGGCAGTGTTCTTGGCACCAAGATAAAAGATTCCTCTTACCGCCTCTGTCTTAGCTTGGGGGAAGGCCAACCACTTCTCTGTCTTAACTCTCCTGGATGCCACAAAGCACAAGAGACCATTCTTGATTATAAAATAAAGCGAGGGGATCTCAACCAGTGTCCCTAAAACATGCACAATATTGCCTGAAATTTCATTTAGAAGGAGGCAACAAATCTGGGCTTTTGACTCTTGACTTTTCGGCCTTTGCACAACATCTTGCTCTATTTGAAAACATTTATGCAGCCCTACATGGCGCCCTGTCTGGACATGGTGGTGCCCTCTTGGATGTGGTGCCCCTGGGCAAGTGCCCAATTGTCCATATGGTTTATCCGGCCTTGTCATCTGGGCAATGCTTTTGCAATATGTTGACCAAGCAGTCACATACTTATATACTTAATTATGTTCCTGAAAATGAGCGCTGTTGTATGAGTTGCTGATGAGTTTACTTGCACACCCTTGCTGACCTTTGCAAGGGTTGTCTATTATCCCATCGACATGATCAGCATTGGCAGAATCTCATCTTCACACCTATCAGCGTCAATTCTGGCCTGGGCAGTTCCAGTCACTGGCTTTTGGCAACAAGCGAGCCGGAGAGAGGAGCAGTAGGTAAGCTTGCTTTTCACTTCAGATCTGATGCTTGTTTCTTTTGTCCTCTCAAAGTGTGAATGAAAGGTAGTGCTGTCCACTCCTCAGCTGTCCACCAAGCATTCACAGAAAACAGCCACTCACCTGTCACCATGCTTTCACAGTGGACACTCAATCAAACTCTTCTTACTGCTGTTCTTATTTCTCTGCCTCTACCTTCAGCCACAACTGATATATAGACAGATAGACATGATTTTAGTCCTGTGGATTTTAAGAAAATGAAGTCTTAAAACTAAGTTTTTACTGTAATAAAATCTTCTTCTAGCAATATAGCTCAAACCCAGTGAACTCCCTATATCCCCAAGCTGGGATATTAATAGTCAGGAGTGAGGAGTTGGGGTGGAGGAGGGATACTGAAAAAATGTTGTAGGACAGATGTAACTTGGCTGTATATATATATTTACTATTATACTAATTGAGATGATTATCTAAATGTGCTCTACCCGAACTTTGCTAATAAAACATCATATTGTGCCAAACCTTTCCACCATACATAAAATTGTATTTAATTTTATAGTGAAAATTGTGGTGATGTAAATGACAGCTTGGATTTTTGTCAAAATGGCTGCCTCCCTTTTCTTGCTATATGGCTACCATTATACAAATACACACAATAAAGTAATCTTTTCATACTTTTTAATAATTGTAATGGAAATGAAACATTAAAAAGTGATATTTTCTGTGACATGCGACACTACATCTGAGGAATAGTGTCATTTTAAATAAAAACTTTTAAGCTATATTTTTGGGATACTTGGCCAGGATAGGGCAGTAGGAAATCATGTAAGAGGAGAGAGGGATATTGGACTGGGACTCAGTCACCTGAAGCGCAACAGCACAATATGTCAAAGGACTTGCCCATATGGCTATGGCTTTAACATGTTTGCTTTACTTTTTGATCACAGTATCAAAGTTTTAAAAATGTCACAACATTATGATAGCAATGTCTAAGTTTAAGACTGAGAGATTTACAGTGAGGAAAAAAATTGAGCCCCTGCTGCTTTTGTATGTTTGCGCACTGACATAGGAATGAACAGTCTATAATTTTTTTATGGTAGGTTGAGACAGTGATAGACAGAATAACAACAACAAATCCAGAAAAACGCATCTCAGAAAAAGTTATAAATTGCATTTTAATGAGTGAAATAAGAATTTGATCCCCTATCAGTCAGCAAGATTTCTGGCTCCCAGGTGTCTTTTATACAGGTAACGAGCTGAGATTAGGAGCACTCCCTTTAAGAAAGTGCTCCTAATCTCAGCTTGTTACCTGTATAAAGGACACCTGTCCACAGAAGCAATCAATCAGATTCCAAACTCTCCAACATGGCCAAGACCAAAGAGCCATTCAAGGATGTCAGGGACAAGATTGTAGACCTACACAAGGCTGTAATGGGCTACAAGACCATTGCCAAGCATCTTGGTGAGAAGGGGACAACACCTGGTGTGATTATTAGCAAATGGAAGAAACACAAAATAACCGTCAATCTCCCTCATTCTGGGGCTCCATGCAAGATCACACTTTGTGGAGTTTCAGTGATCATGAGAAGGGTGAGGAATCAGCCCAGAACTACACGGGAGGATCTTGTTAATGATCTCAAGGCAGCTGGGATGATAGTCACCAACAAAAAAAATCATAACACACTATCCCCTGCTTAAGAAAGCTCATGTACAGGCCTGTCTGAAGTTTGCCAATGAACATCTGAATGATTCCGAGGAGAACTGGGTGAAAGTGTTGTGGTCAGATGAGACTAAAATCAAGCTCTTTGGCATCAACTCAACTCCCCGTGGATGTAGCAGGAGGAATGCTGCCTATGACTCCAAGAACACCATCCCCACCGTCAAACATGGAGGAGGAAACATTATGCTTTTGGGGTGTTTTCTGCTGAGGGGACAGGACAACTGCACCGCATCAAAGGGATGATGGACAAGGCCATGTATCAAATCTTGGGTGAGAACCTCCTTCCCTCAACCAGGCGATTGAAAATGGGTCGTGGATGGGTATTCCAGCATGACAATGACCCAAAACATATGGCCAAGACAACAAAGGAGTGGCTTAAGAAGAAGCACATTAGGGACCTGGAGTGGCCTAGCCCGCCTCCAGACCTTAATCCCATAGAAAATCTGTGGAGGGAGCTGAACGTTCAAGTTGTCAAAAGTCAGCCTTGAAACCCTAATGACTTGGAGAGGATCTGCAAAGAGGAGTGGGACAAAATCCCTCCTGAGATTTGTGCAAACCTGGTGGCCAACCACAAGAAACGTCTGACCTCTGTGATTGCCAAGGGTTTTGCCACTAAATACTGTCATGTTTTATGAAGGGGTCAAATACTTATTTCACTCATTAAAATGCAAATTAATTCATAACTTTTTTTAAATGTGTTTTTCTGGATTTTTTATTTTAGGGTTGTTTATAATCTTTCACTGTTCAAATAAACCTACCATTAAAATGATAGATGAATATTTCTTTGTCAGTGGGCAAATGTACAAAATCAGCAGGGGATCAAATAATTTTCCCTCACTGTAAATGACTTTACTAAATTTACATTTTCAATTTTTTTAATTGACTAATGTTCTTCTGCAACTGTGTGCATTTTTGAAACATAATCATGTTTTCTATTTACTTTATACTGTAAATTTAGTCTATTTAGTTTAGAAAAGTATGTTGTACTGATAAATGCTTAGTTGGTATAAATCGCACAAGAGTTCCTATAACTAAAAAAGGACTGTAGAGAGTACATGATAATGTACTTTAGATTTACTCTTCACTTAGTATAGCTATTTAATTTCAGTTATTTAAATTCCTTTGTTTTACTATTTTTTTAGCAAATAAAACTGTTAATGTTACATATATTGTGTGACTCAAGCATGGTCAACTGCAAAGTATTGTCACACACACTGAAGGATTATATCAACCAAATTAAAAGCTTCACAAGGTGTTTATGACAAATGTTAACAATACAATTGTAAAAGATCATTATTTGGCATGAAAAATAGACCTGTTAATGTTTTATTTCTAAGCTAGGTCACCTTTTAAAAACAACCTATTTATTATTTCCCTTCACTTGCATTGCTGCATCAATAGGAAGATAATTACAATAGTATAAATGAAGTTCCAAGTGCCCAACCAAAGAGAACACTAATCACTATAAGGGTGGTTTAAACAAAAACATCAATTTATGAAGATTTTTCAGTTGTATTGACAATTTAACATTCAAGATGACTTTGGCAAATGAGGGAATGCAACTAGAGGAAGTTCACTGGAAAAGGGCTCTGCCTCAAAAACTCTTGACAAAATGGTACTCAAACTAATAATTTAACTAAGTTTGCTTTCTGAGTCACCAAGAAAGAATTACTAGATTACTAGATTTTTACCATTTATATATATATGGCCAAAAGTTACTTATTTATTTAAACAGATATGGACTTAATAACTGTGAATAAAGTGTAATCTAATATTTCAGTATTTCACAAACCTAGAGACTGAAGCTCCAATTAATGATGGTGATGTAATCTTCTGCAAAAATTATTAGTTTGTAAGACTTTTTTTGACCATGTAACATCTTTGTTTCTAGTTCATTCCATTAATAAACATTCTTCATAGAAGAAGAATATTCAATGCTGTTCAAATTCAACTTACTCAATTTACTGCTCACAGTTTTGAACAATAAAAGTGTGTATTTTAATACTATAGTATTTTACAATAAAAATGCATATTGGATGTTATTCAAAATTAACTAATGATCATATATCATGGCGGTGCAAAGAAAAATGACATTTTAGATTGAGTGCATCTTCAATTTTAAAACCTAACCTACTGCTCACAGTTTTGAACAATAAAAGTTGCCTTCTTTTCCTGTTACGGTTGGTATATCTCTTCTACCAGTTCATCTGTGGAAATGATTAATTTGTGTGTTTGATGTTGTATGTGTTTACCAATCAAACCAGCAGAGCAACAGTACCATGACAACTATTTCGGAATGTGAACAGACAGAGAGAGAGAGAGAATAAGCTGGACACCATAATAAAAAGGTTACAAAGACTGAACTCACACAATTTTCCCCTGTGTTAAAACCAGCAAGCCCTTACTCTATTCCCATAGACACAGCACATTTAGAATCTTGTGGGAATGCCACAAAATTCACAAATATCACAGTGCTTGTTTGCCTCATGCAGTGTTTTCTCACTAATATTAAGGAGGCACATTCCAGGAAAAATGACAGGAGGTCTGAGAGCATGGGCTGATCCAGCCTTTGCGGTAATCCACCTCCATCTTTGTTTGGGATAATAGGGGCGACCAGGGGCTCATTAAAGTCTACAGACTGCAGTGTATAAACTGCTGAAAGACCTTATTAGCGCTTCTCTAATTCAAAAAGCAGCTGAGGGATCTTAATAGGGATGTCACCATAAATAATTGGTGCGAACACGAGACGTTCAAAACTAGAAATTAGTCTTGCACCACACAGGATCAGAGATAAGCCGCTTGTTGATATTTCCCCTGTTTACTCTGAAGATGTGAGACGGTAGAAATGTGAAATAAATCACAAGTTAGCTTGTAGTACACTATACATTTTAGTTATTTGCTGTGTCCCATACAAAACACAAGAATCATGCATAATTTACAATGGTAAATAAGTGAAACACACATTTCCATAAAGATACCCATGTTTTGGCTTGCCCTAATGTTACAACCAGTAAATGTACAGTATATACGTTATATTTATAATATAATAATTTATTGTTAGTGGCTATTTGCACTAAGTGTAAATAGCGATAGAGTATATATTCTACTTACACTAGGATCTATTCTACTTATTGCAAAAACTGGCAATTATCTGCACCTCAGTATTGTAGTACATTATAATTTAAACTCAATAAGTTATTATTGCATATTGTTTTATAATTTCAATTAAAATCATTAAATGGATGCTGCTTTACTTGGACAATAAAGCCCTCTCCAAACCTTCCCTAACCCTACCTAAGACTTTATTTTAAACTTTTAGATTATTTTCTTCATTTTTTTTTTTTTAAATAAATGCATTTCTGATTTGATATGAGATTTGAAGAGGGAGGGAAAAAAAGTTTCAAAAAAAGGCAGATTTGAACTACAGTAATACCCCCTACTCTGGGAATTGACGTTCTCCATAAGTTGCAGGGGCTAATGTGACGGATACCTAGCCCAAAGACTCTCACTCTGGCAGGTACGAGAGCACGTTGAGGCCCCTTACTCTGGTCGGCTGGGCGAGGGCATTTTTACGTGTTGTCATGATTTGAGTGATTGTGTTTTTCTTGGAAGTGAGATCCACAAGTTGGAATGTGGGGCTTTGGAAAGGGATGCCTTACCCACATACCCTCACCCTGGTGGGTGTGACACCAGGCAGAAGTGCCCCCACTTCTCTGGGAATGGAAACTGAGTCCCAGGGGTGGAATAGAGGGGCACCTTGCCCAAGCGCCCTCACTCTGGCTGGGGTGAAGCTACCATAAAATCCCCTACTCTGGACGGCTCTCCATAAGTTGCAGGGGCTAATGTGAGAGATACCCAGCCCAAACGCCCTCACTCTGGGAGGCACGAGAGCAGGATGAGGCCCCCTACTCTGGTTGTGGAGAGCACACCAGGAAAAAGGCTGGGGCCGCATGTTGGAATGAAGGGCTGTTGAGAGGGATGTCTTGCCCAAATACCCTCACCCTGGCGGGGAGTGATGCCAGGCCGAAGCGCCCTCCATTCTCTCGGAACGGAAACTGAGCTCCAGGGCTTGTATAAAGGCATGCCTTGCCCTTTGCTTTGGCTAAGGAGGGTTCCCCACCTCCAGAAGGCCCACGTGTCGTCATAATTTGAGCAATCACATTTTTCTTGGAAGTAAGATCCACAAGTTGGAATGAAGGGCTGTTGAGACGGATGTCTTGTCCACATACCCTCACCCTGATGCCAGGCTGAAGTGTGCCCTCCCCCACTTTTCTGGGAATGGACATGAGCTCCAGGAGTGGTAAACAGGGATGCCTTGCCCAAGGGTCCTCACTCTAGCCAGAGGCAAAGCTACAGTAATACCCTCTACTCTGGGAATTGACGTTCTCCATAAGTTGCAGGCGCTAATGTGACAGATACCTAGCCCAAAGACTCTCACTCTGGCAGGTACGAGAGCACGTTGAGGCCCCTTACTCTGGTTACTGAGTGTTGCCCACTTCCAAATAAGGCAAGGGCTGTTTCAAAAGACTACAGGCCCATGTACCCTCACCCTTGCTGGTGTGAGGCAAGTCGAAGTCCTTCCAGGCCCCAAGCTAGGTTCCAAAGGTGACCAGTGGTGGGGGTTCAAGGCTCCAAGGCCTCTTCAGCGAGAAGTGTAGCCGGGCAGCCTCACCCTTTTCGGACTGGCCGGGCAGGGCAGACACCCTGGAAGAATTTGGGCTCGATAAAATGACTACAATCTTCCATGGATAATTTTTTGATGCTATTTTATGTCTTATGTTGACATAACAATGTGGTTATATCTAAGGGTGTGAGTCGCTTACTTTTTAAAAGTCTTCCTATTAACGCCATTATATTGTTCATTCAGACTAATTTGTGACCTCGGAACGCTCATGAACATGAAGTAGGACTTGTCGCATGAACCAATCTCATTATATCGCTTTTCCCCATTCATTCTCAATTACCCCACACCAAATTCACTGCATGCTTTAGGGAGTCTGCTAAAACTCAGAGGGGGCTCAGAGAAGGTGAGAGAGTTTCTTAAAAAAAACAAAAAAACAAGTGATTTATACACTTTTTAATGTTATGTTTTGCATTTATTTTTTTTTTATTTTTTTCTTATCTAATATTTTGAGACACATTCTCCCTTGCCTCACCCTTGCCTCATATATATATATATATATATATATATATATATATATATATATATATATATATATATGTATATGTAATTTCCGTATACAGAAGATGCATTAAGTAATTTGTTCTATACATAAGTGTACAATTATTAGAGCCTTTTATAATTGTACACTTATTTATGCTTATTTATGGCTTTGTGTTCTTTGTGTCTTATTGTTTGTTGCACTGGTGGTGTGTTTCATTAGACGTGTATTTCTTCCTGTGGCAGATTAGGTGAATAATTAATTTCCTCTCCGATATGGTAGACTGGTTGTAATTAAAGAGAGAGGGGAAAAGCAATGAGACGCCTTGCTTCTATCACTTCCTCTCTTTCTTTCTTTCTTTCTCTCTCCTCCGCACGCAGTCATAGCCTCATAACACAGGCGCACACACATAAGAGACAGAAAGCTGAGACTATAGCGAGTGTGTCCTTTAGAAGACCCCCAGAGCTGTCATGGCTATTTCAAATGCAGTTCACAAGAAGCAGCCATCTCATTATTTGGGCCATACCTCTGATCACACACTCGACGAGACTAGCCTGGTCAAACTCTCATTCAAGACTTACAGTCAGGGACAACATACTTTGTCTTGTCTTAGTCAAAGGTGACAAAGAATGTTGGTTTTCTTGTCTTTTTTGGATATGGACCAATATCACATATGTGATGCAAATAAACAATATGTGACCTAGGACCACAAAACCAGTCATAAGGGTCAGTATTTTTGAAATTGAGATTTGACATCTGAAAGCTGAATAAATAAACTTTCCATTGATGTATAGGACACTATTTGGCCGAGATACAACTATTTGAAAATCTAGAATCCGAGGGTGCAAAAAATCAAAATATTGAGAAAATCCCTTTTAAAGTTGTCCAAATGAAATTCTTTGAAATGCATATTACTAATCAAAAATTAAGCACTGATAGATTTATGGTAAGAAAATGACAACATATCTTGATGGAACATAATCTTTACTTAATATCCTAATGATTTTTGACAAAAAAAGAGATCATTTTGACCCATACAATGCATTTTTGGCTATTGCTACTAATATACCTGTGCTACTTAAGTTTTGTGGTCCAGGGTCACAAATGCAAGCCAGACAACAAACTAATGGATGAATAAACAAGTAAACAAGTCAACACAATAAAAACACATTGGGATGCCTTAAAATGAGTCAATAAGTATATAATGACAGGCTGGGACAAGTTGTCACACATGTTTTATGTTGTAATTTTAAACAATTTGAATATATTTACAGTTTCATTATTTACATTTCATAATCGTCATACGGCATATATTCATACCTTCTTGGGCAATAATTGCTCAATAGCTTTTTGTAGAATTTAAGGCAAATGCATACTGTTATATGTTAGTATTTTAATAGAAAATAATATTGAAAAGCCTATTAAGTAGTTAAAGTTGGCATTAAAATTGCAATACAAGTAATTTTGCTGAAAAATATTGTTTCTTTTATTATTATTAAACTTAAAAAAAGTAGTAACAAAACTAACAATATTAATACTTATATATTATTGTAATT
>NC_133369.1:47301469-47436517 GCF_049309525.1 Garra rufa
AATAATAAAAGAATAAATAAAAAAGTGCAATTTCAACATTTATAGGAAAGCACGTGCGTTGTAGGGTTTACGGTTTGTTTTTCGTCTAGTGCGACTGCAATCATTTATTAGATTCGAAAACTATGTGAGAAAAAAAAAATCTTTTTGTATGAAGACAGTACTAGAGGCTGCGGGCACAGCAAAGAGCTTACGGACAAACGGCTGCGCCCGAAGCATCATCTGAACATGATATCTATGAACAGAGATGTTACAGCCATGCACGGCATTCGCTTTGAGATGTGAAGCATGTTAGAGTAGGAAATGGATGTTGTGAGTGGTCAGTGTTGCGCTCGCGTTGCTCTCGGCTCGACGTCAGTGTGAGTGCAGCAGTGCAGTAGACAGCATTACATGAGCAGCCTGCGCTCATCGCTGCCGCTGCTTCTGCCTCCTGCACGTCAAGCGATCCGCTACACTAGCTCTCATCACTCATCCCCGTATTGCTCCGCTCTTTCAGGCCACCCGTACATGGATTTCTCCTGGATTTCCCCTCTCTAACATGGACGCCCGGTCGGAAGGTTGCTCCTTTGCGCAGTGAGACGGACATGCGGAGCATCGCTGATGGAGTGTCCTCTTCTGTCTCAGTGACCATGCCGTGATCACACCGCTGACAAAAACACCTCCAAAGCAGAAATAAGTGGGAATCTTACGATCCATCCAGGGGAATGACATGCAGTGCATCGCAGGCATCATGAAGATGTGCTCTCCTCTGGTAACTCATCAGAGATGGCTTGGGCTGTTGCTGCTCTTACTGTGTGTGGGATATTCTCACGGCATGCCACATGTGTTAAGATTCGGTAAGAGCCTTTTAAAACACATTTACAGGACGCCTTTTGTCTTATTAGCCGTCACGCTCTTGCTGTTGTTTTAAGGTTGCCGCTCTGTGTGCGTTAACATATCAGCTAAAGCTTGGATGTTAAATGAAAGATGCTATCTTACCTTAACTTCCCAGTTAAAAGAGTTAAAAGTCGGTGCGGATTTGTGGGGAATGATACTTTTCCAAACACAGAACTTTCTGAGCCCCAATCACACATGCAAAAGTTGCGTACAGGTTGTGACGGATGCAAAACCCCTTCTAAACACGGTACAATACGCTGTTGCATATTGCATCTTATGCATAAGACAATATGCAGTTTCTGTTTCATGACACGAAAATTCTTGGCTGTGTGAAGTGTTGCAATGACATATTTTGTTCTGTTCCTACCTTATATAACTTCCATTTCATTCTAGTCTATTCTGTCACCTTTAAAAAGCTATTTTTATCTTATTTAACCTATATGAGGTATTCTGGTAAAATGTAAGTAATATTTGTGATGTGAACAAGACCAGTTTTTAGGTTGCCTTTTTTTCAGTGCAGAGAACACTGACGGTTTAATATATACGGGATACGAGTGTGTATTAGCCACCTGTGCATTTCAGTTTTGCATTGCACTATTGTGACATTAGCTATGAATAATATTTTAACCGTCATAGAAAAAAGTTAGACATGATTTAGTGTAGGCTTTCACTGCATAGATGTTCTCTTGCATGTTGCTATTAGCAACCATTTAATGAATGCTTTGAGGAAGGCCATCCAAGCTCAGCATCACCTCCCAGAACTGAGTCACAGGCGCTTTCTTAATAGAGTTGTAGTTTTAATAGGAGCGAACATGTTCGCTTCAGTCTTATTATGGTCAACAATAAAAGGAAATTTCCCAGTGAGAGGAAACGTCCGAAAAGCGTCAGCAGACTAGTATCAAAGGCTGTTGCTCTCTTGGGTGAGGCCTGTCTGATGTGCTTCTTTTCCACTCTCAATCAATACAATCAAATAATGTCAAATGCACCTCAGGGATTTCCATTGCATAGCCCAGGGCTTCCTTTAATTATGTGATGTAATAAGCTGTTTTTTCTCTCACTCCAGGACACCGAAAGTACATCACGCAATCACACACACCAGCACAATTTAGCCTTCAAGTCCTGTTTTCATAACTGATTTCCTCAGATGCTGCCTTAAACTGTGGAACTAATGCAACATAATAGAGAGATTTTCCAAATTTAGTTTATCATTACTGTGCATGGTTTGCAATTAGCGGAATGGGTAAGTACGCTTCTTGCCACAAGGGAATTATTTGAAGCCTGCAAACAAACATTCACAGCTTTTGCGCTTTAATTGTTAGAATGCATTTCGCACACGCTTGTGTAAGAAAGCAGCCTGTGTGGGTTTACCCTATAGAGTTTTCTCTGAAATTGTATCATATCGTCCACTTTTCCCATTTAGCTAGAGATTTATTTGCCATGGGATTTTTAAAAATAGTAGCAGCGGTGTTAATTGGCAGAGATGCATGGATATGTTATGCTTATTATTGTTGTTATTGTTCATGGTGGCTTTGTTTCTCATTATATGCTGATATTCACTGCTGAGCACTTGGATGTTGTGTGTGTGTGTGTGTGTGTGTGTGTGTGTGTGTGTGTGTGTGTGTGTGTGTGTGTGTGTGTGTGTGTGTGTGTGTGTGTGTGTGTGTGTGCATAAAAATAGTGTGGTAGATAGCATTTCTCTTAGTTCCAGTGGGATATTTTCTTGTGGGTGTGTAAGTGGCACAGGTTTGTTCTAATATCATATCCATAGATATGTAGGACAAGTGAGGTCTTCTCTTCTTGCGCAGAGAAAATACATTGAATGGGATGATAGGGAGATGGAAAAACTGAACGAGCGCTACTGTCTTTTGCATGTGTCATCACATTCTCCATCGCTGCATTAGGAAGCAGCTGTCTGTGACAACATCTGGCTCTCAGCCACTGTCCCACCGTCCTCTGTGACTTCAGCTGCCCTTCTCTCACTCTCACACACTAGTCTCTACACGTCTAGATAGACGCTTTGTATTTATTGCTAACAAACTCTGTTTGTATTACAAATCATTCCATGATACATTTACATTTAGATATTTAAATACTTAGCATTTTAGTTAAACAATATCATTTCTAATATAATAATTGTAATATATAAACAATAATTTCTTTGCAAAAAGTGACAACTTGTAATTATCTTACAGAGCTATTACTATCTGATTTAATGCATGAAATTAGTTTTGTTGGTATAAATCAATATATTTAAGTTAAGTTCAATAATATTTTTTGACATGAATATAAACAGTTAATTTGTTAATAGACTATTTTTAGGGTAGGATTTTTTCAGTGTAGTATGTAAGCTCTTGCAATCAAGTTTTTATTTATTTATTATTTATTTAAAAAAAAATTTATGAAGGAAGGCTAATTAGCGCTTAGTATCCTGACCCATGTTCGTTTTTTCTTCTTCTTCTTTCATTTAAAAACCTTTCATCTTTGCCTTTGCAATCACAAATAAATGTCTAATGTCAAGAGAAAACATTACAAAGATTACATTTTAGTGCGAAAAAATCCAAAGATAAAAGTCTTTTATCAAAATGTAATAACTTACATCTGCATCTAAAGAGAAACCAAAACAGACTTTCAGTTGACATCACCAAGGCCGTGCAGGCAGTTGAATAAAACTAACCAATAGCTAAATAGCTATTCAAGTAATTTTGATAACTTCTTTGTTTTTGGTCAGTTTAGTGGATTGTATGTGACCCTGAACCACAAAACCAGTCATTAGGGTAAATTTTTTAAAATTGAGATTTATACATAATCTGAAAACGAAATAATTTTTTTTTCATTGATGTATGGTTTGTAAGGATCGGATATTTGGCTGAGATACAACTATTTGAAAATCTGGAATCAAAATGTTGAGAAAATTGTTTTTAAAGTTGTCCTAATGAAGTTCTTAGCAATGCATATTACTAATCAAAAATTATGTTTTGATATATTTACAATAGGAAATTTACAAAATATCTTCATGGAACATGATCTTTACTTTAATGGTTTTTGGCATTAAAAAAAAAAGATAATTTTGATCCATACAAAGTATTTTTGGCTATTGCTAAAATTATACCTGTGCAATTTAAGTCCAGGGTCACGTATACATTTTAATTGAGTAGCATCTGAGAGAAAAAATGCAGCAAAGACAGAAAGAGCTGAACTACCTTTAACAATTAACTTATTAACAAATACTAACAATGATGTGCCACAGAGAGATAACAACTAGAGCTGATCGGGTCATAACACAACACAAACAAAATCAAAACAGAGAGCTGTCTGGTCAAAAACAATACAATTCACCAGGGCATGCTCTTAATGAGCACAGCCAGACTATCAAGGCACGAAAAGTCTTTCTCCCTACAGTGCAAGAGCAACAGGAAAAAAAAAAGAGCTAAAAGGTCTAAAAGTGCTTCTAATACTTGCTGCATGCAGGATATTTTATAACAAGTAAATCCATTTCCATTTTCAAACCAACCTCACGATCAAAACAAAGACTTTTTGCAGAAGTCCTTAAAGGAGCAGTTCACTTTCAGAACAAAAATTTACAGAAATGTACTCACCCCCTTGTCATCCAAGATGTTCATGTCTTTCTTTCTTCAGTCGTAAGAAAGTTATGTTTTTTGAGGAAAACATTTCAGGTTTTCTTTCCATATAATTGACTTCTATGGTCCCCCTGAGTTTGAACTTCCAAAATGTATCTTCAAATGGCTCTAACCAATCACAGCCGAGGAAAGAAGGGTCTTATCCAGCAAAACAATTGTATATTTTTTTTTAAAAAAATTCCAATTTATAAACTATTTAACCTCAAATGCTCATCTTGTCTAGCTTTGTGTGTGCTCTGTTTAGAGATTAAAAAGTATATGAATTGTAAATGTTTTTAGAAAATAACCGATCGTTTCACTAGGTAAGACCCTTCTTCCACAGCTAGGATTATTTGGAGCCCTTTGAAGCTGCATTTAAACTGCATTTTGGAAGTTCAAACTTGGGGGCACCATAGAAGTCCATTATATGGAGAGAAATCCTGAAATGTTTTTCTCAAAAAACATAATTTCTTTACGACTGAAGAAAGAAAGACATGGACATCTTGGTTGACAAGGGGGTGAGTACATTATCTGTAAATTTTTGTTCTAAAAGTGTGTGTATATATATATATATATATATATATATATATATATATATATATTTAAATGAGTATTTAAAATATGTTAATATTTGTTGTGTCATTGCCAGTGTTCTTAAGAATAATGGCACTACATGACCAAACAGAACTGCAAAAAAAAAAAAAAAAAAAATCGAACACCTCCCTTATATGTCATTTTTCAAATAGGTAACCCCGCCCCAGACTTCAGCCACTGGTTGAATCATAAATTGGTATTTTAGGCAGATTATGATTGCATTGGATTGAATTTCCACTTCAATTTATGACAACCACATTTGATTAAAAAGAATCTAAAAGTGGCGAGCATTTCCAATCAGTGAGGCTGTATGCTGTCCTTCAGTAGTGCTGACCATTCGTTTGCTCTAGTGCTGATTCCATGACCTCCGGTGCGGGCCCACTTCATCAAGGACATACCTGACCTTGAGAGACAAAGGAGAGCATATCATAGCCATCTATATTTGTTTATATGCTGAGCACAGAGCTTAAAGTTCATATCTCATGTTTCAAGGTTGTTCCTATACACACAATGAGTTGTTATACCACTGTCCATTGAAACGCTTTCAACCAAGAGCATGATTCTGTTATGTCCTCTTAGCTTCAGCAATACTGAGTCTGTGTCTGTCGTTCAAAGAAATAAATAGAATATGAATGGAACATAACTGATGAGTAAGAACAAGTCATTCCCACGGTACTTCAACCCACAAGTCTGCAAAAAATGTATATCTGCTGATAAAGGTTCTTCATGGAACTATTGTTTTTTTTGCTACCTTGTTTTGTGACGTTCTTGTTTGCCAATAGCAACACGAGGGCAGCCAGGCTGTGGAGTACTTGTCGCTTGTACTACCAGGAGTTTGGAGTTTCTCCAGTAATAACAAATAATTAGTGTTATGGTTTCTGTCCAGTGGGTTGCCATATCACAGCCCACATCCTTTTTCCTGCAAACTACTTCACAGCAGAGTGAAGGTAGTCCAGTTCACTTGAGTTAAAAGTTTCCTTTTGACATTTTTACACTCACTTGTCATTATTTAACCATTTTTACCCTCCCACAGAACTTTTTAGACGTACTTGACAGGGTAGGCTTGTTAATTCAGGCTTTAGAGGCCACCACTGGACTTTCAAAGCTTTCTACTTTTTCTACTGCCTTCTTTCTGCCTTGTGCACCTTTGTAAACTCTATATATTTGTGTATTGTGATGATGACAGTTTTTCCCATTATGGGCTCATTAGAAAAATGTTCCTCTGTCTTTACATACAATTCACTGTAATTTCCTGCTGAAATTAACACTAGAGGTAGTAAAATGCCAACAATTTCCATTCCTTTTCACACAAATGTATACTTATTTGTGCAGGTTACTTGCACAATACTATGTTTTGATCTAAAAACACTTTTTACCATAGTGTGTGATTTCTAAACCAATACAGTTTGACGTTTGAATCACATAATCCATCCATCTTTTTACACTGAGGACAACTGAGGGACTCATATGCAACTATAAGAGCAGGCTCAAATGCGCACCGATGTTTTGGTAGGATTTTCACTTAGTTAAGCTATAGAAGATACTTACATGTTTCCCTGAAGATAAAATAAGTAAAATTTACCCTGATTTTTAAATTCTAAAAGTTGCATTGAAAATGCATTGGCTCTTAATGCATTGTGTTTTCTTCTGGAGCATTAGTAAGCGTTTGAACCTTCTGTAATAGTTGCATATGAGTTCCTCAGTTGTCCTCAATGTGAAAAGATGGATCTCAAAATCATACAGTCATTGTTGTATAGGCTTGAAAAATGCTGAAAAACCAAAATATTTGTGAGACCTGAAGAATTTTTTTGAAGAACAGCAGGCAGTTTAACTGTTCAGGACAAACAAGGGACTCATGAACAACTATCATTAAACAAACAAACAAACAAAAAACACAGCTGTGGATCATTCAGGTAACAGCACAGTATTAAGAGTCAAGTGTATGTAAACTTTTGAAAAAGGTTAATTTTTATAAATTCAACTCTTATTTTCTCTTGTGGACTATGTAAACATCTGTTATGCGAAATTTAATCAGGTCAGTACTTAATAAAAAAAATCCCTCTTATTTTGGTAAAATAATTTACATTTTTCAGATTCTGCAAGGTGTATGTAAAGGTTTGACTTCAATTATATGTTTTTTCTCACATTGTCAAATAAGTAAAACAGTCCAGTAAAAAGTGAGTCACGCTAAAAAGGCTCAAAGACTTGTAGAACCAAGCAAAATTGGCATGGATGTTTTTATCTCACATTTGTTTTGTTAACACTGTCGAATTAGGTTTAAGGTAGGTGATAAATTATTTTTTAAATGCAGTAGAGTATTAAAGACTCATAAGACATTTCACTTTGAAAGTGTCAAAATATAGTAATGCATTATGTTACCTTTGCATTACTTTTCGTCATCTGGGCTGGCCTTGCTTTTGTGTTTTTAATAACAAAACCCCCAAAGGTTATATTTTTGGTAACTGTAAAGGCCTTTTCACACCAGAAATGAAAGCTGAAGAATCAAATATTCAGGTTGAAGGAAGTGCCTCTGCACCTCAAACCACAGGGACAGGAGAGGTGTCAGTAAATAAATGGGAAAACAAAGTAACTTGTTACTTGTTTAAAAACATAACTCAGATATTTTGTTGTGAATTTAAAATGCTAGTTACTTAAAAAAGTAATCTGATTACATAACTTGCATTACTTTAAATACATTACCCCCAACATCGGGAAGCAACGTTGTATTGTTTTGCAGAAATTTCACCTCAGTCACATTTTTCCAATGAGACTGGATTTATCTTTCATCCCCTTATGATGCTCAATGCTCACAACCACCAAAGTCTTGATCTCCCAGTTATATATTGTACCTATTACAATCCATTCCCTCGATCCCCATTGTGTCCTCATACTGTTTCTATTTGCCCACCTACAGGTTTGTCCCCAGGTAGAGTTTAATGTTATACTGCCTCTGCAAGCAGCAAGCTCCAATTCTATTTACCTCTGGTATCTCTGAACGGCTTGTGTCTGTACTTCCATCCTTGTATAAGCTGGACCTTGAGGCCTTGGCCATGGCGTTGCCTCTTGTTTCCACTCGTTTTTACTCTTCACTAGACCACTTATTGAACAAAAACTTCCTGTACAACATGGACTAGTTTTAATTGCTACCATCAGCCCACGTAAATCCATTTTACTCTCTTCAGTTATTCAAGCGAACCTCTGCTCTGATCTTTCTCTGGATCAGTGATCATAGCCGCACTCAAAGGTTTGCCATGCTTCAAGGCACAACCAAACAGCTTCTCCCATTTAAAATCTGCTCAACAAGCACTCATTTCATAGTTGTCAGTTATTATTCTCTCTTGGCCATCACTAAACCTCGGGAAGCAATGTTGGAGATATTTCCATCCTTTTTTTTCTGAGACAGGGAAAAGCTCTTTGTGTGTTGTTGATACTCGTCCTGTAACCACTAATACACATTACCTGCTTTGGAATTCAGTTTGCAGCTGCGTTTTAAAATCTCTATGCTGCTCTTCTACACACCTAGTCTATACTGACCTCATTTTAGTCATTTAAATTTCCAACAGCTACCTCAACCAACACAACATGAGCACTGCAAAACCCCTGAAACTCATACAACACTCAGAGATTCTCTTTTGGAAGCTTCCTTATGAAGCTTCTCCAACTAAATTATTGAAGGCGAGCTAAACATGTTGACCCCGAATGCGATTTGCTGTTTCACAGAAAAGATCAAAATTGTTTATGTCCCACCAAACAAAATTTCAACCAGTGTTGTAGTTAAGATCAACTTGTTCAAGTACGAGTCCTTGCCAAGACCTTAGTCACTGGGGTAAAAAGGTACAAATATGTACCATTTAGGTACTAATACATACATTTTAGGTACTAATATCTTCCTTTCAAGGTATTTATATGGACCCTTTAGGAGTTAATAAGGTACAAAGTGTACCTTCTGAAAAGATACCACCCCACTGACAGAATTCTGTACCATTTTTTGAGTGTTGAATCCCAGTCAAGACTAAAAAAAAAGAAAAAAAGAAATTGAGTCTAAGTAAACTAAATCCAAAGGCTTCTGAGTCCATGACAAAACCAACACCATGCAAATATGATTTTGGATTTGGACTTGACACTTGATACTGGTTTTTAACTCCTCCTGCCATCTTTTCATGAAGCCATGTTGAATGCTGTTGGTAGGAAATAATGTATTTAAGTTGTATCAACAATATTATATTATATCTTTGACTCATGTACAACCAGTAAACTGTTTCCATTTTTAGGTTGCCATTTTTGAGGGTACCTTTATGGATACTATGTCTAACCTTTTCTTTGAGATTTCCTTCAAGACTGCAATGGGTCAATTTCTAGACTTTGCTCAGTGAGTGTAAATAACACATGTTAGATTATAACAGATTAGTTTGTTTTGTACTGCGTGTTTAGCGATGGACCTGAGGATTGAGATGTGCCACAGGGATATAAAACTGGAGCAGTTGCAATTTGCAGTGGCAGTCTCATGGCAGAGAATCACTGCAGGTGTGGGTATGGCCAATGAAACTGCAGGAGAATCAGTCGTATAAACAGGAGCTAAGCTGCACCATTTGATGAGACCAAAAAATTAAGGAATAATTGGATGGGCAGCACAAAACCACTGGACGTACAGAGCATGTTTGAATATGATGAATATTAAAGCTCTTTTTTTGGCTCTGAGATAGCTGAAAGTTCTGTAGCTCTGTTGGAGGATTACCAAACATGAACAAAAGAGTAAATGCAGATTTACTGATGCACAGAATTTGAGAACTGTTTGGTTCTTGTAAAACATGTTGGTTTGTCACTTGTGAGAACAGTGGAATTTAGTATATTTGTGGAAATGTACTTAAGTATAAATTCAATGTAAGAGTTTGGGGACACTAAAAGCATATTGATTGCAATTAAATTAAAATGTATTATACTTTGACCAGCTTAAGTAGCACCTAAGTATATATTTATATGTAAATTCATTATAAAAAAGATAAGAAAGAATTAGTTAAGAAAGGGGCAACTGCAAACTCTTGGTAGCGAAGACAGCAAGTACTACACCGTCTGGCTCCACAGCAGGAGTTGCATTGGAATTGCTTTTAGAGGCAGAGTTGCAGGCGATGAAGCAAATGGTAATTCCATTTCAGTTCACAAGATTTCGTTCTCAGCTTGGCTGAGTTGAAGATCTCTATCAGTGGGTAAAAATGTTCTGTTCCTGGGTTATGAAGAGGCTCATGTCGCTTATGTATGAGTGTGTATGTGTGGCTGACCTGCATGAGAAAGATTTATATGTAGAGTATTTTCCAAGCTCAAGGTCATTTAATATACAACAAACAAACAAACAAACAAACAAACAAAAAAACATTTATGCATATTAACTAGACAACACTTTGCATGTGTGTGATTTGAACAAAAGATACCATTGCTGGCCAACAGTGTTGGAGATTTAGTCTCTGTTTATTAAAATAGAAATAAGCTGTACTTGAATGACTGTAAATAATGAGGGAATATATAACTGCAGAGTGGACTTGCAATAACAAGACTTTGATATGATATCAGTATGTTGCTAAGCAAATAGAACTGAAGTTGTAAATGTCAATTTGGCCAAGTACGCTGATCTGTTAACAGTGTGAATCTGATTTGCATAGCACACGCTTGCATCAGATTTAGCACTGTGATTGGTGGGATTAAAATATTGGAATTCCATTTTGTGTAGCATGCCAGTAATGCATACAAAACTTGATGTGCATTTTGAAGAATGTTCTTTGTAAAAGAAATGGTCAGAATCACAGACAGACCCCGGTGTTCCACGATTCAATCTTGAGTCAATAATTCATCTTGATAAATTTGAATAATCTCACTGTAGGGTATGTACACTCAGGCCCGTGTTCACTACAGAAACATGATTTAAAATCTGCTCCGAGAAATCAATATGGATGCAAAGCCAAAGGGCTAGATATCGAAAACTCGTTCTTTCACTCTGACTAGGTAGTCTTGGGAATTTCTGCTGATATGCTATAAATCCAATCTGAAATGTCATATTAAATGTGGGATCGGCGTTTAGAATGTTAGCAGTTCTCCGGAGGCATGAGGTGCATGTCAATACCTTTTTTGACGCTTGTTGGCCACTTCTTTAAGTTTCAAAAAGTCTTTCAAACTACATTATGAAAGGGTTGACTGATTGTGTGGTTATTGACACACCCACTTCACCTTGTTTTGTTGGATTCACTGATGTTTCCTTTTCAGTGCTGTTGCTAGAGTGTAATGTCCAAACCGGGTAGTTTTCATGTATTAATTGATATTAATACATGAAAATGATATATATTCATTAATCCATTAATTATAATGAATAGTATAAGTAATACAGTATTTCATTAAAATTTAAGGATTGATTGAATCTAAAGCACATTCGGTTGTTCTGAAGTTTTTTTTGTGTATTTACATTGCATTTAAATATATTCTGGCTGTTGCACCAAAAGCATCTCATTACGGCAGTAAAGATTATCTGAATAACTTGCAGTAGGACTTGTAACCATTTTGTTTGGTCTGCATTGTTCCTTTGTGTTATGTTACAATGTAGTAACTATGTAATAACACAGTCAGTTACATCATTCTTAGGTTTCCAGGTCAGAGTAAATGAGGGCTGGTTCTGAAAGAGATCCACAGATCCCCTGGCTGATCATCAGCACCATTTCAGTGGAGAGAAAATCTTTAATCCTTTCTTTGTTTTCATCATTCTCCGCCTCACACTTCCTCACCCGTTTTCAATTGATACTGCAAAATCAATAGCACGTCCAGTACCCTACAGCCCAAACAGAATCATCACATTCACCAGCAGATGGGAGCGAATCAGGGTCCTTATTAAACACCAACTCTGCTCGGCAAGGCCCATCCCAGCTGACATTTTCGACAAAGATCTAAAAACAACAGGAAGGAGGGATGGAGAGGCTAAATAAGACACTTCAGTTTTTTTGAACAGCTCAGAATTTGAGATGTTCTTCCCTCACAAGTCTTGTGGGAAACATAGATCTGACGTAAACTATTGGCCTTTGTGCTCTGACTATCAGGTCACGCTTCACTGAGAGGAAATTTCACTGGCCGAATGTCGATAGGTCAAGCGTAGTGTAAGCACTTCCATAAGAGATTCCAGACCATTTCCATCATACAGGCTTTCATTTACAAAGGTCATGAGTGTGTGTACATGTGAGGCTTGCTGTTGTACCTGGTAGGAGTTTGTGTGGATATGGGAAATTTTATTTATAGAAATCACTGTAAGCATAAAAGTTCACCTAAGTTCACTCATACCCATGTTGTTCCAAATGTATACTAATTTCCATCTTCTGTGGAACACTAAGGTAGAATTTTTGATGAATGTTTGCACTGCATGCATTTGGTTGTTCCATACAACCATAATGGATGATGATCAATAATGTCAAGCTCTAGAAAAGGCAAAATGTAGGCATGAGAAGCATTTTGTTTGGTCTCCTCCATGTTTTTGAGAGCATTTTACTAGGTCATTGTGTTTAGTCATTAGTCTTATCTTCAGAGCATAACCTAGTGAGCTCCAATCTGATTGGTTGAATTTTGACATCCTGGAAACAAAAATGAAGTTGTGTTTTCAAAGTACGAGGTGGATACAACAAGTGCTTCTTGAGATGGATTTTACATGTTGGTGGAAACAAATCTTTAAAAGATTTTAAATGATATTGCATTGTGTCTTGCACATTTTGCCCACACTTGTAATGTGAAATGTCCAGTGAGGGGGTGCTGAAAGCATGTTAAATTAGATTTGAATAAAATGAATGTGAATCTGTTACGTTTTTATTTGGTTGTTGCATGCATTGCGGCAGTTTAGAAATGCAATGGTGAATGGTGCTAAAAGGTTAATTCTCCATTGTGTTGCCAAAACAATGTACCACCTACACTAAAGCGTACCCTAAACCTAACCAAGGTTAACTGAAACATCCATACCGTTTTTCCTGTTTCATTGTCACTAGTTATATGCATGCTCTGCACTGCAAATGCAGTGCTTTACCAGGTGGGCTTCCGAGCAAGTTTACTACATCAGAAAAGGCATAAAAAGGGAGCTGGTTTTGTGATGTGAAAGTCAAAATATATTAGTGTACAAGTTATACACTATGGTAAAAGTATTTTAAAGTCATGACATAGTATTGTGCAAGAGGCTGCATGAAAATAAGCCTTTTTTATCTTCACTGGACATTGAAGTATTTATGTATATATTTTTAAACACATGCTTTTATGTGTGCATGTCTCCACCAGATTCTTGTCAAAACAATTTTACAGTTTTGTCATTAAAGCTGTAATCTAGTTTCCCTGGAAGCCCGCAGAGAATGCTATCAGCCTGGGAAAAAGAGAACTCAATATGACTCCTCGAGCATTCAGGGTTGGGTTGAGAGGAATCACGGATTGAAAGCAGTGTGCTTTCATGTGTGTGCACATTTGTGTGTGCGTGTAAGTGTGTTCTTTTACCATAGGATGCCGTGGTTTGATTTCCCCAGATGTCACAGTCAGGCTTCATCAGTCCTTTGGAGGAGAAGACTTTAGAGGAGCGAGACTTGAGAGAGAGAGACATTTAGAGCTAGAGATAGAGAGAGAGAGAGAGAGAGAGAGAGAGAGAGAAAGAGAGAGAAATAAATAAAGGATGTTTCCCCTTAAATTAAACATAATTCTAAAATGCTTGGAGAGACTTTGGGGACTCCTCTAGCTCAGTACTTTCTCGACTAGAGAGCGTGCTGTTTAGGAGAGCGTCTCGAGTGTCTCAGATTATGTGTGCGGTTGAAAAGTGTTGGGGAATGTAAATAAGTGCTGTATACTTCAGGGAATACAGCGGAGTGGATGTTTGAAAATCTCAACAGATCTGTAGCACAGTAATAGGATATTGAGTCAGATTTTACTGCTACGATTGTAACGATTCATCTGCGCTGTGATACAACTTGATTCAGATTCTGTTTAATGTGATGTGGATTCTGTTTTATGTGGTTTTCGAGTGCTTTTGGCAGAAAAAACAGCCTTACATTGAGATTGGAAAATAAAAATCGCTTCATAGAGCTAAACTGTGTATCATAGGTGGTTGTCCAATGATAAATTATAACACAAAGCCACCATAAAAGTAGCCAATAACTAAATTGTGTGCCATGCTAACACATACAGTATGTCACAAAAGAAATACACCCATCACATTTCAGCAACAATTTCAGTAGATTTTCTCAAAGGAAAATACTCTAGAAATTAAACTTGGTTATATTTTAGAGTAGACAATGTGCAACTTGTATAGCAGTATAGATTTATTGTCCCCTGAAAATTACTCATCATACAGCTATTATTGTCAAAATAGCTGGCAACAAAAGGAAGTACACCCTAGAGTTGGGGTACTCGGACTTGTACTTGGACTCAAGTCCGGTCTCGAGTACAATTTTTAGCGGACTCGGACTTGTCACGGACTCGGATGCATTTTGACTCGGACTTGACTCGGACTCAAGCTTTTCGGACTCGGGAATTATAGCCGAGTCCAGGGAAAGTTGATAGAAATTTTACTGACTCGATGCATTATTACGAAAGTGACATTCAGTATTCACACGTGTTTAAAAGTCTTGCCAGTACTTGAAAGCCAGCTGGTTTCTTTGCATACACATACCCAAAGCGGGCTCACCGAAAGCGCCTCTCAGTCAGCATGTGAATGCTGAATTAAGCATTCTATTGCATGTTATTGCTACACACTTACACAAAAAATAATGTCAAAATGCACCATCTTGGAGAGTATTCATGTAAGTACAGTCGGTTTTGTCTTGAGTTAATTTGAACAGTTGGGAGAAATACAGATGTGTCAAAATATATGATCTGTGCATCCGTTCTTAAAGCGACAGCAGCTTAAACCTGCTGCAGCAGACTGCGTCATATTACATTTATTTCATCTCACAATTCAGATTTTTTTTTTAATATGTCGTTCATATGTTGTATTTCAGACTTTATAACTCAATTTACCTCAACAGTAGTGAGTTTGTCAGTTATGAGGGGAAAAAATGCCAGAAGTGTGGGATATAAACTCATTCATTTTAAGCTGGAAAGGGAAAAGGGAGAATGACTTATCAGAATTGTGAGATATAATCTCGGAATCGTGAAATTTTTAAATATAAACTCAAATGTATTTTTTTTTACTCTTTTATTCCATGGCTTCCGTAGACTGCTACTTAAAAACTGTCATTAACCCTCACAGCCTCATTTTCATCCAAGAAAAAAAAAAAATGCCATCTACCCTATCTAAGGTCTAACCATTCGTCATATAAAACCCAAAACACAGCCACAGAGATAAGAGGTGCTTTCTCTGCTCCTCAGGTCTCATTCACTAAGCTTCCTACCCACCCAATTGAATTTATACATTTACTATATAACAACAAATAAAGTCAAGTTCTGTCCTGCCCTATAATTTTTCACATTCTAAAAGCTATTTCACTCTGAAATATGTCACAATACATAAGCTATAACTTCTGTTACATGACTTTAAGTTTGCTGAACAGGACACTAATTATGAGGTGGTGTGAAATCAAAAATCAAAATGGCAATATGCAATAGAGGTTTGCTTTTGTTACATTTAAATTGGCATTGCCTTATTCTAGTTGTAAAGGTTAAAACCAGGTTAAGATACTGACAAACAGTAGTGTTTAGTTGGACTCTGACTCGACTCATGTGGACTCGGATTTGAGTCCGACTCGGCCCATTTTGGACTCGGACTCGAATGATTAAAGACTCGGACTCGACTTGGACTCGACTTAAGGCCGGGACACACCAAGCCGACGATCGGCCGTCTGGCCTCATCGGGCAGTTGGTGGGCGTCGGTGAAGCGCGTCGGTTCGGTGTGTTCCGCACGTCGGCTCGCGTCGGCTTTCGTCGGCTTTCGTCGGGCTCGCGTCGGCCAAAGTTTGCCCGATTCGACATGTTGAATCGGCGTCGGGCTTGTCGGGGCCGTCTGGGAAAGAGAGCGCTCTGATTGGCTGTTCAGACACCGAATCAGAGCGCGTGGAGGACTTGAACGTGAAGTGACGTAACAAGCAAAGAAAATAGTCAAGAGGGAATCGGTTCGCAGTCATCATTTCGCAATTCGAAACCAACTATGGCTGTGTGGAACGAAGCTATTGAAGGCGAGCTGATCAATTTGATCCAAGACAGGCCAGCGCTGTACGTCATAACGGAAAACGCTATGCAAACCGTGCGGCGGTTCTTCCGGGTTCTCTTCTTGGAATGAAAATACAGACTACTGCCATCTGCAGGTACGCCACGGTATATCTCCTCACACATGCGCAGAAAGCACCTTCTAGTTTGCAGTCGGCTTTCGTCAGTTCGGTGTGTTCAAGCTCAGTTTAATCGCCCAGACGCCCGCAGACGCAGCCGACTAGAGGCGACAAAACGGTCGGCTTTCGTCGGCGCTAGTTGGTTGGTGTCGAGTTGGTGTGTCCCGGCCTTTAGGTGGACTCGAACCCAACACTAGTACACCCTAAGTGAACTTGTCTAAAGTGTCAAAATATTGTGTTAGCACCATTGTTATCTGGCACTGCCTAAATCATCCTGGGCATGGAATTGACCAGAGCTGCACAGGTTGTTGCTGGGATCCTCTTCCACTCCTCACGGAGCTGCTGGATGTTAGACACATGGTGCTTCTCCACCTTACACTTGAGGATGCCCCACAGGTGCTTAATAGGGTTCAGGTCTGGAGACATACTTGGCCACTCCATCACCTTCACCTTCAGCTTCCTCAGCAAGGCAGTTGTCATCTTGGTGGTGTGTTTGGGATCGTTATCATGTTGGAAAACTGCCGTTCAGCCTAGTTTATGGAGGAAAGGCATCATGTTCTGCTTCAGAATGTACAGTACATAATGGAATCCATGTTTCCCTCAATGAACTGCAGCTCCCCAGTACCAGCAACACTCATGCAGCCCCAGACCATGATGCTACCACCACCATGCTTGACTGTAGGCAAGACACAGCTTTCTTGATCGCCGCACATGCTGGACACCATCTGAGCCAAACAAGTTGATCTTATAGTCTCATCAGACCACATGACATGGTTCCAGTAATTCATGTTCTTGGACAGGTTGTCTTTAGCAAACTGTTTGCAGGTTTTTTTTTTTTTTGTGAGCCAGCTTCAGATGAGGCTTCTTTATGGGACGATGCCTATGCAAACCGACTTATTGCAGTCTGCAGCGTATGGTCTGAGCACTGACAAGCTGACCTTCTACTTCTGCAACCTTTAAAGCAATGCTGGCAGCACTCATGCATCTGTTTTTTGAAGCCAGGTTCTGCACCTGATGCACAGAACGAGTGTTCAACTTCGCTGATCGACCCTTGCAAGGCCTGTTCCGACTGGACCCCATCTTGGAAAACCTCTGTATGACCCTGACCACTGGAGTGTAACTCAGTTTCAGGGTGTTACTGAACCTCTAATAGCCTTGGCCATCTTCGTGGAGAGCACCAATTCTAATTCTCAAAACCTCAGAGAGTTCTTTGCCATGAGATTTATCTTAATTAAAAAATTATTTCTGACCAGTTTAACACATTGTATCAACTTTAACGTTAGACAACTATTGTGATCTTCATTGTTTGACAAAGGCCTTTGGTAGCCTTTCACCTGTTAGATGTTTCCTGTACTAAACCTAAATGTAATTCATTCATTAGTATTGAAAGATATGCGAGTACATTGAGTTCTTCCCTCCTGACGGCTGATCTTTGATCTCTTCCTGTTGGTAAATGAGTGTTACATGATATTACGCACAGGTCACAGCTCTTGGGATCTTTCACAGCTCATTATTACATGGGTGACGATGCCTGCTACATAATTCAGCTTACAGAGGCTTGTGCGCCATGACTGGAAGAATCTGTAAAATGTGCAGCGGTGTATACATGTACATTAGGAATACATTAAGAATCACATTACCACATTATGTGGGGAAATCACTGAATATGAATCGCCCGCTGATAGTCTGTGTTGTTTTAGCACCTGATTCACTGAAGGTATTATGCTCTTCTCAATTACTTGATCATAATTTGATGAAATACCATGATGGTTGCCATGTTTAAAAGTAAATGTACACAAGCTAAATGTTAAAGGAAATTCTGTACTGTTTGAGGGTGTCAGTGTTAGTATAAATAAGTACATTATTTCAGCACATTTAGCTGGTCAAACTAAACACAGCTCTTGTCCTGAAATACAGCATCCAAAAGTGAAACAATTATTGTTCTCATTTCTCATTTTATGTTTGTATGGAACAACAGAAATTCTTGTGCTTTTAAAAAGGGAATAATAATAATAATAATAATAATAATAAAAAGCCTCTGCCCTGAGGTATCAATCTCTCCTATGCTTTTCCTTTTGGACTGGATGCAAATTTGTTTTAACAGTGAATTTACTCATAAAAACAAACCATTTGATCCCACCTGTTATGCATATTGTTCAGCATTTCTTTGTCCCTCATCATGAAGTCCCTCGCTGATGACTCATGGTAGACTTACCTGATCACATTTGTTAATTTTGGCTTCATATTTTAAAATGAAATTCTTAAAAACATTGGTTAACCTCTTTTGTTCATGATTTTGCATTCAGTGCAAACTAAAACCTTAACATTTCTCAAGAATGTAAAGTATGGCCCTTGTCTGTTTGTGCTGACAATATCTTCCGACAAGTTATAGTTGATCAATGCCTTGTTCATTTTTTAGGGCACTATCAACTCTAAAACAAAACATGAAGCAGCCAGTCTTTTTCGCCTACTTTCAGTATTGCACAAAGCTCACACAGGCACACAGAGACAGCAAACAGCAAAAGAAAGAGCAATGGAGGAGAATTTATTGGGCGATATAGTGAGAAAGGAAGCACTCCTTTAAACTGTCACTTTATTGAGGAAGGCTCAATTCACTGTCACTCTTGTGTTATCTGATCAGTGAAATGTCACTCACGATGTGGACTAACTGGCTTATATATATACTCAGAAGTAGCTTCCAAAAGCTCTTCAAATTCCTTTCTACATTTCTACTTGTGTTGATCTGTCAGTGAACTCTCTAAATGGGTGGCTTGATAGTAAATAATAATATCTGATAAAAAGTAAACACTATTTTAGAATAAATTATATATATAGAACCTTTTACAATTCTCCATATCAGGCTTTATGTGAATTCATATGGGGTGTTTGTGTCAAAAGCCAATAAGTGATTGTGAAGTGAAGCTAAAGCACAGATTTGTCCTTCTTCCTGCTCATCAGGTAGAACTTCCTCTTCCGCCACATGCTTGACCAGTCAGATTCACTCGGCTAACAGATCGATGCTGAAAGCCCAAGCATAGCTAAATGAAATTACTCTTACCCTGTTGCATCAGGGAAAAAAGGAGGACAAAGCATGAACACAAAGCAAACTGCTTTCTTTTCAGGTTCAAGAAACACCCACAAAAATAATGTCAAGGACAGTACATATGCATCCACGTATGTAACAAGCAAAAGTAGACTTTGTCTACCTTCCTTCTTTCATCCTTTTGTTCTTATCATTATATTTGACTCATAACTCCTTTCCACGTTAATTTTATTTTCTCTTTTATCTGGCCGTGGAGCTTGTCCTCAAAAACAGTGTAAATAAAACAAACCTTGGAGCGGGAAGCTTTCGGCAGACTGTAAATCGCAGTCTGTCCATTACTTATTCAAACAGTGATTCTTCTCTTCTACTTATTGGAAGTTGTTTCTTTGTCTGCAGTGTCATCATATCCAAAGTTTTTATTTGTCTTCAGCTTTTCAAGGCATT
The DNA here is from genome assembly GCF_049309525.1 of Garra rufa. NCBI lineage: Eukaryota > Metazoa > Chordata > Actinopteri > Cypriniformes > Cyprinidae > Garra > Garra rufa. Next base: position 47,321,353 of record NC_133369.1, read on the forward strand.
GAATTTTAGAAATCGTTCATTCAAAATGAAAAATAGTTTACCCACCCTAATGTCGTTCCAGATTTTATTTCTTCTGTAGAACACAAAAGAAGATGTTTTGCTTTAAAGTTGGCATGAAATCAATTTTTTTATTTTTTTTTTAATCAAATTGTCACATGCATCTTATCAAACATGAAAAAAAGCTGGGCTTAACTTGGTGCATTTAACTTCCTTGTCATGCTTTTGACTGATGCATATGCTGCATGATTTGAATTCTGTGTGCTCCAACATCCTGTTTCCAGCATTAAGGCCTATTAATTCCAAAACAGATGTTGATGTCAGTTCCAACGGCACGGTCGGTCAATAATCATATTATTTCCACAGCTCTCGCTCTCTTCCTCTGCTCTTCTATCATTATCTTCGGCTGCTCAAATCTGCTTTAATTGTGACCAACTTGTCTCATTCCCTTTCCCTTTCTGAGCCTGAGCCTCTTAATAATGGATGCCAGAAAACATTAAGTACTTTAGCACAGAAATTAGCACTTGACCTTTGCTTTCAAAAGAAGATAATGTCTGCTCAGCCACTGAGCAGAAAGGCTGGCCATTTCCTCCCCTGAGGTTAAGAAGAAAGACATTACAATTCTCACCTTTGATGAGAGACAGAAGTGAAGGCGAGCGAGAAGGAGAGAGAGGGAGAAGAAAAAAAGAGCAGACGAGACAACGGAACTTCAGTCTTTCAGCTTTCTCGTTCCTTTGTTTGATCGAAATTCCCCCCAGAGGTTCCGGTTTACATTTCCGGCACATCCGGAGATTTTTTTAAGTTGTCGTTGAGCTAATACCGAGCACTAATATTATGAGATATACATGGGTGACCAAAGCGCAGAAAAAATCGCCTCGGAATCCCTCTGATGAAAGTATTAACATCAAAACAGATCCCTCAGGCAGCGAACGCTGAAATAAAGTCATGAAGCGCAAGAGTTGGGGCATATATTACAGAGGAGGCAGCTATAAGACAGATAGATTTAACAAAAAGGAGGAGAGAATGGAACTGGAGGGATCGGAATCATGATTTCCTCTTTTCAGCCGATAAGAGCTCAGCGAACAGAGAGATAAAGGCCTATTCACAGCCTCGCGTGTGAAGTAAGAGGAAATTAGGGGGAGGGGGATGTGCGGGCACAAAAAGGCAGCTTTCATCAGCCCACGAGGCTGTGGATTTCTGCAAATACACCTAATGTCTCTTTGCATGGAAAGTAGAGCATGTGGAATAACTTTTTTTTCATTTACAGATGACAAACAGTGACACGCAGGGATTGTGAAAGAGACCCAGAGAGATGTTAGTCAGAAGGCAGGTTGAGAGAGGCTCCTGCCTCAAGGCCTGCTGGGAATCAGATTTCCTTTGAAAGATGGAGAGCAAAAGAGGGCCGAATTCACTGACCTTAAGAATAAGACAAATATATATTTCCAGTGGGGGAGTGTAATAGCTCGTGTTTTGTTTCAGCGATTTCTTTGCTCGGTGCTCTGTGTGCTGGTCATTTCTGCTGAGCTCTGTGAAAGGGGCTCGCGGGGAATTTTGGCAGAGGGAAAGATGCTCCATACAGACCCGGCAGGTTTTCTGTAAACATCTGCACCTCCTCATTTGCATTTTTTCAGCTTCTGAAATTAGCAGGATAAGGCTAATAAAATCACTTTATAGAAAGCTGCAGTATTAGGTCACCATCTGTCACCTGTACAAAACTGTTCTTTATTCCACATGAATGATGCAGCTTTAAAAAACACACTAGAACCTTGAAGCTTGTAGGTCTTTTTATGCTTTAAAGGGATCCTATTATGCTCTTTTACAAAGTCTTTATTTTGTTTTGGGGGTGCACTAGAACATGCTCTCATGCTCGATGGTTCAAAAAACACATTATTTTTCACATAATTTACATTATTACAATAGCTTTCTCCCCTGGCTGGCACAAATGGCTCGATTAGTTTCAGGTTTTAATGAAGGTCCGCCTTGCGAAAAAAGAAATGTGTTGTGATTGGTTAGCAGTTCCACTGCATTGCAATTGGCGAACAGCTTAGATGGTGTTTCAGTCCTGCCATGCCCCTTCCCAAAGCAGCAAGTTCCGTGTACAACTGCGCAAGCTAGATTAAAGTGATTCTTACATTTTAAATATGGATTTTTTCTTACAAAAACACACCGCAATCGCTAAAGTAGGTCAACTTGTTTTGAACTGATGGAGCGAAACATTTGTCTATGCCGCATTCTAAAGCTTGGGAGTGCCAGGAATATTTTAATATTATTTCAATTGCATTTTTTTGAAAGAAGGAAGTCATATACACCTAGGATGCATGGTGGGTGAGTAAATAATATGCTACAGTAGTGTTAGTCCTATCGTCAGCCTGCGCCCTGTGGCTCACTGAAGCATTCCAGAAGCGGCTGTCCATGCTACATCACTAAAGTTAGGCGAATCCCCCACCCACCAATGATTTAATTTCCGTAGGTGGGATTTATTTAAATTATATTCTAAAGGGCCGCATTGTGACATCATAGCATCCGGAAAACAAACATTGTAGTCCAAAGGAGCTGTTCATTGTAGTTCTTGAAAAGGGATTTTTTAAAAACTAAATATCTCCCTTTGGAGTGGACTTTGAGATTTGTAACTTTGTAGATGTTTTTATGCCCAAACATACACACCACACACTGGCTAAAACCCTTTAAACCTTGAATGCATAAACAGTGTCAAACTAATTCAGTAGGGGAAAAAATCAATAAAATAATTTACTTGTCTGATATTTTTTTGTATTCTGCAGAAATCTTGTATTCATTGGTTAAGAAAAACCCAACATAGACTCACTGGAAAAGCATACTTCCTCAATTTTTGCAAAACCTGTTTACATGCAATTCACCACAATTTCCAGCAACACTTGTGGCAGTAAAACACCAACAACCTTAATGGCAAATGATGATTATGGGGCAGATTATCAATGAACAACTTTTTTTTCTTCTGTAGTGCATGATTGGTAAACTAATATATTTTAATGCTTGTATCACATAACCAGCTGCATATGTTTGGCTTTTCTAACATGGTACACTTGCTCTGTAGCCCACCTGGTACATCTTTCACTTCCGATGTGTAGCGCTCAAGTTTAAGTTCTGTAAAATGAGAGTAATGATAAAAGAGCTCATAGAGTTGTAGAAGCCAACTAAAATGGCACAGTTGCTTGTATATCTCACATAGTTGCGTGTATATATCAGATTTGCTTTTGATAAAACTTCTTTCAGTGCTTCTCACCAGACATTTTATTTCCGAATTGGAAAAGTTCACATTCATTGAAAACAAACAAACAACAGCAACAACAACTAAAAAACTAAACACACTTTCAAAAAAATTAAACTGTGAAAGTGTCACAAAATGCCAAAGTCAACAAAACATAAAATGGCCATGTTTTGACATTGAGCTTGGGTTGCACATTTTTGTATCATTAAAACTCTCTGTACTGTCAATAATAACATTTAAATCAGCATTTTTGTATTGTATATATGTACATGGGAATGAACACTACCAAAATATTTGCATGCAATCACATTCTTAAATTATTTTACATTGAAAATTAAAATGCTCCAATACAGTAATTTGGACCTCCTGTATGTACTTGTTTTGACTCCATCCTACATTCTTCTGCATTTTCACATTTGGTAGACACTTTTGTTCAAAGCGACATACATTTTTTTGTCTACACAGTGTTCCCTGGGAGTTGAACCCACAATGTTGCCATTGCTAACGCTTGGTTACATGAACATGAGACACATGAACACTGCAGCTCCTGTGAAACCAAATAATATTTAACACCTTGATTAAATCTCCACAGACAAACAGCAGAAGAGACTGATTTATTTTTTTCAATTTATACATGCAGTGTGAAGAAAAGCCTGTCATTTTTCTCAAGAGCCTTTTTTTAAACAGCAAAACTGCAGCCAAAACATCCTTCATGCAGCATCTCAATTGCTGTCAGCAACATGGGTGATAAATGAGTGTATGTTTGAGAGAGAATACTGTGTGTTCTTCTGTTAACGAGCGAGCTTGTGAATGCTAAACTATACCAACACTATTAAATGCTTAATAAATAAATGTATTATTTTATTAGTATTAAATTACGATTAAAATACAACACCGTTCATGATGACTGTATATAAGAGATAGTTTATGCGGTCTCTATCAGCCAGACTTTATGGCACGCATTTTCTCCAGCTCAGTGCACATTATGAATGCAGTATAGAACCCTCATTAAAGTCAACGGGTAACGTAGACCGCAAGACGTAACACAGTTAAATCATAAGGTGCCCGGAAGACACATAGGCAGACGTGGGCATCGAATATCTCTGTAATTCAAATGTACAGCCGAGCATGCTGGGAGTTTGGAATAATGATTTGTATCTCGGTAATGAGCTACCTTAAATAAAACGGATTTTCCAAAACCCACATCCAGGTTCAGCATCGAGTGCAGCAGAATGAGGTTACGCATATACTGACCTATGACTGCAATCAGTATTGTTGGAAGGGAGCTGTGTAAATCTGCTGTTTTGAAGTTTGTTAGGTGCTTGCTGTTTTGATTTCTGTGACTGGATGTGATGGCAGACCCGTGGGCTGGAATCGCTCTGTTATTGCCGTTTTACATAAGCACTCCAGTATTAAGTGGCACTTCTCCAGAATACAGGCTTTTCTGCACAAGAGAGAGGAAAAATGAGAGAGAGAAAAAAAGCAAGAGAACGAATAGAGACTCACAGGTATTTATAACGGCAGTTCACAGGGGCTACGTTCACACAGTCAATGTTTTACTAACAGGGTCTCAAATTGTCCTGTTCATAAAACAGCTCGCAGTAGCGTTTAAATGCTGCGTATGATGGATAACAGAAGTCAGTCCTTTTTTCGATTCCTATTTATTCCTGTAGCCGTGAATAACGCCTGTAACCATAGTGACAGACTAAAGTAATATCAAAGAAGCATCCATAACGCTGTAAAGTCTTATCAAATATGACACAGTGGTATTTAATATGAGTCCATCCAAGATATGAGGCCATGCATTTTCAGTTTTTATTAACTGACAGCTTTGAATGATTATTTTTAACAACAGTTTAGAACACACTATTAAAAGAAGGATCTAAAACCTTGTCTAAAAATGTCAAATACAGTGTAAAAAAACTTTTTTATTTGAATATATTATGACTTCAGAAATAATTCTAATATGCTGATTTAATGCTCAAGAAAGATTTCTTATTATTATCAATGCTGAAACCAGTTGTGCTGTTTAATATTTTTGTGGAAACCGTGATAATTGTTTTATTAGAGTTCAAAAGGACAACATTTGAAATATATTTTTTGTATCAATGTCTTTAATTGCTGATCAAGTTCATCCATCCTTTCCGAATAAAAGTATTAAACTGAACCCAAACTTTTGAACGGCAGTGTATCTCTATCACATCACATCATAGACAACTAGTTGTCCACTTTGGCTAACCAAAGTCACTCTTGAAATTTCATTGTGAACAGAATGTGGAGTCAGAATGTGGTTGTCACTCTTGCCTATAACTGAATTGTATGAACGTAATTATATATAGCACTTATATATAGTGCACAGCATAAATGAGTACACCCCCTCTGAAACTTAACAAATTCAGCAATTACTCTTTACTTAGAAGACATGTTAGGGTTCTTTAGAAATAAAATATTTCAGTAAGTCTGCATGATCAGTTACCAAAGAAGAATGTTAAAATTATTCAAGAAAATGTTCTCACTGCAAAAAATGCCTTTTTACTTCGATTTTTTGTCTTGTTTTCAGCCAAAATATTTAAGAATGCTTAAATCTTTTTTTAGAAAGTTAAAATTGAGTGATTAATGGCTTGAAACAAGCAAAATAATCTGCCAATGGGGTAAGCAAAATAATCTAGTTTTCTGCTTGAAAAAACATTGTTTTGCAGAGCTTATCAAAGTGATAAACTGTTGTGTTCCAAAAAAACAATACACCCTCCTGAAAGTTACTAAATAAAACTAAATAAAAATTTCTGGTGTAAGTTTAAGGCAAGTTTTGATCAACAGGTAAGCATGTTGAACCAAAACTGTTAAAGATAAGTAATTTTTTGACAAGTAAAAGTGTTATATAGCCCACTAAATCATACTCAGTCTTAATGCTGACAACCATGTGAGGGAGAACTGTCAGGAGATTTATTTCTTAGCATAAAAAAGAAAATGGTACAAGAGGAATACCAAATTATTGTTTTAAGTGTGAAAATATAGCAAAATAACACAGAAATTCAAAAACAATGGACTTGTGACAAAACCCGTGAAATAATCAGGTCTTCACTTTGAGCTTTCATTTAGTGATGAGTGAGTTTTTGCCCGAAAAAGAATAGGAGAAACACCAAGAAAGTATCTGACAGAGTAAGATGCAGCCTACAGAAGTGATTATGGTTGCATGGTTATTTATCCACACCAGAAATACTAGCCAAATAATAGCCAAAGCACAATAAACTCATTTAACTTTTTCCAAGGCCCATATTTACAAAATATAGACTTCTGTAAATCCATACTCTGGTCTCATGAGACCAAGTTAATATGGAATCTATCAGCATCCAAAATGTTTTGGTGTTGCTAGAGGAGGAGTACAGTGAGAAGTGCATCTTTCCCACAGTAACGTTCAGTGCTAGTAAAACGCTTCTATAGGGATGTGTGAGTGCTGAAGGTGTAAGGGAGTTGTGCCTTATCAATGTTGTCATGAATGCACACACCACTGTGTGATATAATACAAAAACTTGAAATTCTCATCATTCCCGGGCATTTTTTTAAACATGACAATGAAGATATTCATTCTCCCAAGGTGAAAGTCCTTCAGTGGACATGTATTTCATTTAACCTTAACGCTCTTGAGCAGCTGTGGGGGACTCTATAGAGATGAGCTGAGCAACACTCCCTATTAAAGACCAGGGCATTTAAGGAGGTTGTCCTCCAGGAGTTGAAAATTTGTCATGTACTTGTACACTCAGTGCCAAGAAAGGTCAGAGAAGTGTATTTAGAGTTATGGAGGAAATATTAAGTACTAGAATATTACACTTTGTTGAATTAAATCTACGGTGTACTCATTTCTGCAATCCTCCATTTAAACAAAATTGGCTAAGTTGGTTATTTAAAAGATATTAATGGCATATATTTCTCTGTTTTTGTAAAGAATATGTTTAATACATTTCAAATTGACCATCTTTCTATGAATTATATTAGTGATCATTTAGAAAATACATCTTTTATATTTAATCAGAGGGGGTGTACTCATTTATGCTGTGCATTGTATATATATATATATATATATATATATTAGGGGTGGGCATAGATTCATTTTTTAAATCTAGATTAATCTAGATTAAATATTGGAATTAATCTAGATTAATCTAGATTAAAATGGCTAATTTGAATTCTGCTGAAGGCATTCAGAATATGTGTGCTACCCAAATAATGACTAAAAGTAAGTCTTCGAGAACGGGCCAGGTGGCGCATTAGATCAGGCGCTCATCTCCTGTTTCCAAAATGCATCACAAACTGCTTGACAATTGCATTTACAACATAATTACCTATACAAACTTGTGTAACCAAGTACTTCTGCGCAAAAGGCTGCACGACGTGCGCGTTGCCGTTAAATACACAGATGCGCATGGGCATGGATTTCTGCGTGCATAGTCTTCCATTAAACTGCGTTGCTTTTAGAAGCGTCAATTCAGTTGTTGCATATAGTTTAATGTCTTTATTTCGGGATTATCAAAGTAAATTATAACTCACGTGCCCCAGTAAAAAGGGTCTAGCAACGCACCTGCCCTGAAGCGGCTTCATACCTGCATCCATGTTTGCACGTCTCATATGATGTGGTAATTTCACAGAAGTTGAAGACTCGTTCTCGCCCCCTACAGTGCAATTCGACTAGGTATACGTCATCCGTGCTAAAATATCAAGGTGAAAGTCATCATATCTTGCGTAGTTTAGACCCAGCTCCCAACCCAACTTTGAGAATAGATTAACGGCGATATTTTTTTTATCGCCCGATAAGAGTCTCACGTTAACGCAGCACGTTAACGCCGATAACGGCCCACCACTAATATATATATATATATATATATATATATATATATATATATATATATGTATAGCACGAGTCTGATGACTGTATTCTGCTGCTGGTTAAGTGGATATATGAGCAAGCTACGTCAGGTCTTACAGAGAGGGTAAGAGAAAAAGAGAGATTTTGTGGTTAGGTGCCATTTGGCACATAACATTTTCCTCTGGAGCTTCCTAGCAATGCAGCTGACATTTAGCTGCTGTTTCCCTTATGAGCTAGTTTTCAGTTTCTACAATTGCTAATATGTTGAACAAAGACTTTTATACCCTAACAAGCCTGACTTAATTTGTCTTGGCTCCCATCCGTCCTTGTGATCCTTTTCTTTGGGATGATATGAGGAACAGAGGTTGACGGCCCAGGCACAGGGTTTATCCCGTCCCTCTCTCTGATGGAGTCCTGAGAGGACTAAAAGACTGCATGAATGATGGCGGTAAAGAGGGTGTTTAAATTAGCGAGAAGGGCCATAATAAATTAGGCGCTGGCTCAGCCAGTCAATTACGGTGGGTTTCTCAGCCCTCCTTGGGCATGAACTTCCCTATTCAATGGCTTGAAATAAAATTCATTCTCATCTGATCGGATCAGACCCTTTTGATGTCGCAGGCAATGTTAGTAGGGCAGTAGAAGTTCATGCTGTCGATTTTGGAAGTTTGTAAGACAGTTATTCAATGAGTGCTTGCAGAATATCAATTTATTGCTGTGGGGTGATAAGAATATGTGTAATGGCATGTTTGTTGTGGGTTTTGCCTCATAAAAATACAGTAAGATTGGAAGTAAGGTTCTTGAATGAACATCAGTAGTTCTTTTAGACCTGTGCATAAAGCTTGGCATAATGATGGGCCAATTTGTGCGTAAAAGATTAGCTCTACAGGTTGAATAGCTTGATAGTTTGATCAATACTGTGGTGAAGTGAGAATTTATCAGACAGTATTAAGCTGTTGATGCTATGGACTTTTGTGTAAAAGTCTAAATGTTGTGTGGAAGCACATTTGTGGTTCATTTCTTGACACAAGAGTAAAAACGTTGAGATAGAAAAGGATAACAGCCGATGTGCGGCTAATGCGTTGGGCGTGCATTTCCCCGCCTTCCAGCTAGTGCGATTAATCCTCTACGGTTGAACCAGAATACATGGCGTATCTGGCATTCAACCAACCCAAGATGACCTATGTCACACTTAGTTTTTTTTTTCACTCACTGGATAACACTCTTCCACATTTTTTTGTTCCTCTTCTGTGGCCAGTGAATGAATAACACAGGGGTGGGTAGGTCTGGCCCTCAAGATCCACTTTCCTGCAGAGTTCAGATCTAATATTAATCCAACACACCTAAACAAGCTAATCAAGGTCCTCAGGATTGTTAGAAGGCTACAGGCAGGTGAGTTTGATTAAGATTAGAGCTAACCCTGCTGAAAAAAAACAAAACAATAGAAAGCATTACAGAAAATCTAATGGTTTTCCACTACAAGTACCATTACAAACAGTTCAAACCATCAACTTTTAACCATCAAAACAAAATTAAAAAATGGTTTCCTGTAGTGTGTTTTGGGACTTATTCCATTGTGATTTAAGGGTTTTAATAAACACCTATAGAAGGAGCCTTCACAGCGATGCCATAGAAGAACCATTTTTGGTTCCACAAAGAACCATTCAGTCAAAGATTCTTTAAAGAACCATCTCTTTCTTACCTTTTTATAATCTGAAGAACCTTCTTTTGCCACAAAGAATCTTTTGTGAAACCAAATGGTTCTTCAGATGTTAAAGGTTCTTTATGGAACCATTTAGACAAAAAGGTTATTCTATGGCATCATGAAGCACCTTCATTTTTAAGAGTGTGGGAAAATAACGAGAAGAGTAACAACATGCAGTAAACAGTAAAACTGTTTGCACTACAAACCAGTGTGCTCATAATTAAGGTAATACATTAAACTAATATGGAAAGCACACCATGCTGTTTTGTACAGCTAAAATAGCTGGTTGCGGATGAGATCAGAAGCCAGACCCATAAAATTTACAAATGGCTGTGCCCACTCTTACAGGAAGAAAAAGGTGGATAGCCTTAGTAATCCTGAAGACATTGATTAGCTTGTTCAAGTGTGTTTGATTAGGGTTGTAGCTGAACTATGCAGGGCTCTGGCTCTCTAGGACCGAACTTGCCTACCCCTGAGGTAAACTTTGAGGGAAAGTATATCTTGAGAGGCAGAGTTGGCCAGAAGTGGAATAGCACCTGGTGTTCCATCACAACCTTAAAAAAAATGGCACACCTATTCCTTAAAAATGAATTTATAACAGTAGGCACTTTTTCATTTATGGGCTTCTTTTTAAATGGTTAAACGTCATCTGGAAAGTCATTTGTGGGCTATTCGTGACTGCAGAGTAGAGGTGGTTGAGACAGAACAGGGGGAGTTGAGAATTACGACCAGTCAGAGTAGTGTTCTGAAGGCCATGACAGGTCACCTGAAGCTCAAGAAGTGCATCTAATTACCTGTTACCTGTAGCTGCCAATGCTGACGCAACCATGACAGGCCATCACAAGTCTACAAGTCCAAAAACTGACAAAAATTCTAATGAGAAGTCTGCCATGTGGAGGGTATCCAAACTCCCAAAATATGTCTGATGCTTGACCATGAATTCCGGCCTCTGCTTCTCTTGTTTAAGGGTGAAGGGAATGCAACAGGTGGATGTCTGCGGTAGGCTGTGGTACTCCAGCTTGTGAGTTAATTGTTTAATTCCAGACCAAGTGTTTCACAGCACTGATTTCACTGTGCAGACTCAACATAATTGGTGGTCTGTGTAAAACTGATTTGCACCGAAAGAAGCAGCCAGACTTAAAATGACACAAATGATTATTTAGTTGGCTGTATCTGTGGGGAAACACCTCTGTAAACTTATAGTGCATTTAAGTAGGAAAGTTAATGACTAAGAAGGAACGAGATGACCAAGGCTTGTGTAGAAAAACGCCAAAAAGAGTTAAGGCTCCATGTGAAGGTAAAGTAAAGGGGACAAACAGAAATATAAAGCAGTGGGATAGATGTTTTGGTGGCCACTGAGAACAGAACAAATCTTTAGAGCACAAAATATTGCTAGTGCTTGTTTCCACTGAGCTTTTGAATTACCATGGCATCTTAAAAAAGTGGTATTTATGGTGTGAGATTATTTATGATGTGATGAAATGGCTAAAGACATTCATTTGCACATGTGCATAGAGCAATAATATAAAAAGCATTGCAGGTACTAACAAACTCAACTGTATATTGATATGTGATTGACTGCCAGTAAAAAGTGAATAAAAATGTCTTCGTTTTAATGTTGTTTTTTCCATTTGAAAACTTTCCAACGTGATCACATAATTAACTGCTCTGTTAAGCTTTCCTCACACATGGTTCGATTGCTTGGTAGCACCATGAGTACTAACAGCAGCTGTTCACCACTGTCACTTGGTAATGACTCAGGAGGGCAAGGCACCAGCTGCTTTACTTAAGGTTTTTGTCCCTTTGGTTTTACTACAAAACTTTAACACTTTCTTCTGTCTGCTTAAGCAAAACGTGGGTTAGTCTGCTGTGGATATACAATATTGCAGAAGTGTTTGTTAAATGCAAATTCTATAAAAACATGTGCAACATACTATAAAAGGAAAATTCAACTCAGATTTGTGTTCATACCAATTGCAAATCATTCAACATAAACCAAGAGGTCTTGATGACTGTATTAAGTTTGTGGTTGATATTAAAGTAAAAGTCCTTTTTTATTCTTGTCCATCTATATGTTTGTATTCCTCTATGCTGTCATTTTCTGTTTTTCTAGGGCCCTATGAATTTTTTTATTTATTTATTTTTTTCTGAATTAAGATTTTTTTGTTTAATTTTATTTCTGGATTCCATTTTTAGCGGTTACTTTTTTTCTCTGGATTTAGTTTTAATGGTTAAATCTAAATATTTGAAATCATGAAACTTATACAAGTTAACAAGTTCTTAAGAGTTTGAAAATTAAATGTGAAAAGTTGTGTTTTCATTTTTGTAGATTTATGATTAAATAAAATTGTATTATCCTTATTTGTTATTGGTAGCAACCAAATGAAGCTTTAAAATATTACAAAATGAAATAATCTCTAAATCAAATGAAAAATCCTTTTAATTTTAGCAAACAAAGTTGTAGAACAACGGATATTTACATGGAACAAAAATGTTCTGATTTAGTTTTTGAGTAATAAATATGTTCTATTGTACACTTGTAAATTTCTTCCTTGAAATAAAACCAAACTCTTATTTTGATAGATTTTAGTGAATAACTTTGAGTGTTGTTAAGTTTTTCTCAAATGAAATGTGGAAATGCTGATGAAGTGACTCTCAGTGCAGCTCTGGAGATGAAGTGTGTTTAGCCCTCATATAGTGAAACAGCACAAACTGAAAACAACACACGCGTATTTGTTTATGTGTAGTAGTAGACAAATCCATTGCATGCTAATGTTTTGTCTAAAAGAAACGTCGAAAATAAAAGCGTCTGCTTCATCACTGCATGCTGAATTATGACCATGACCTCATTCTGTCATCAGTTCCGTTGCTTGCTCCCTAAACACTGCCTCAGGCCATACTTACAGACATTTAGGCTGGACAAACACTTTGTTTCCACAGAGTTTAAATACAGTTGACACAGCAACCACTCAGACTATTGACTAAATGTAAAATTGACAGATTCGTACACAGTATTTGACGGGACATGTTCAATTATTCATTTGGCCTATTGAATTTTTCCTGCTTGACAGGTTGTATGAAGGAACGTAAAAGAACTTGCTGGTTTTACTCTAGCCACTGTGCCCTTAGACCAAACTCTAAATAGATTGCACACCGTCTACTTTAATAGAGCACTTATGTCGTGCATTAAAGGGATAGTTCACCCAAAAATGAAAATTCTGTCATCATTTACTCACTCTCAAGTTGTTCCAAACTTGTATGAGTTTATTTCTGTGGAGAACAAAAGAAGATATTTTGAAGAATGCAACCAAACAATTGACGGTAGCCATTGAGGAAAACAAATAATATTGAAATCAATGACTATACTCTTAAAAATAAAGGTGATTTAAAAGGTTCTTCACAGAGTTGCCATAGAAGAACCATTTTTGTATCCACAAAGAACCATTCAGTCAAAGGTTCTTTAAAGAACCATCTCTTTCTACTTTTTTATAATCTGAAGAACCTCCTTTCGCCACAAAGAACCTTTTGTGAAACAGAAATGTCCTTCAGATGTTAAAGTTTCTTTATGGAACCATTTAGACAAAAAAAAAAAGTTCTTCTATGGCATTGCGAAGCACCTTTTTTTTCAAGAGTGTACCATGCTTTGTTTGATTACCAATTTCATTCAAAATATATTCTTTAGTGTTCAGCAGATGAATGAAATTTTTCGGGGGAACTGTCTCTTTATTTTGACCTACATTACAGAAAGTTTTGGAAAGAATGGTGCAGATGCTATACCCACACTATAATACAGTCCTGATTTAGAGTGCCATGTTCTATAGTTGCATTCACAAACAGTTAAGTTATATTCCTGTTGAAAAAAAACAGCATATGCTGGTTAGGTATGTTTTGGTGCTGGGATGCTGGTTTTAGCTGTTTTATACTGTCCTTTGCTGGTTTATGCTGGTCCTTAGCTGGTTTAAGCTGGTCATGTTGCTGGTCAAGGACCAGCATAAACCAGCAAAGGACCAACATAAACCAGCAAAGGACCAGCATAAACCAGCAAAAGACCAGCATAAACCAGCAAAGGACCAGCATAAACCAGCAAAAGACCAGCATAAACCAGCTAAGGACCAGCATAAACCAGCTAAGGACCAGCATAAACCAGCTAAGGACCAGTACCAAAACATACCTAACCAGCATATGCTGTTTTTTTCAATAGAGATATGAGTGACTCTATAACCAAACTGACAATCAACAAGATCAGTTTCTGGCCATGGCCCAAAATACGGTGCTCTATATTAGACAAGCACACAACTTGTGAACTTTATAGTAAATAAAGGCATCAATCACAAGCACTGTGTGAACAGTGATCATTTTCATGCTGAGCATTGTTGGCCACAGAAATCAGTTTGTGTAGACCTGTGTGTTTGGACTTCACTCAGGAAGTAGCCTAAATGTTCTTTTCCTTATTAAATATAGAAGACGATTATGTACCTAGTAATTTATATATTGTATTATGTACGACCAGCTGATTTTTTGGGGGGCCTACCCAAACTTTGGACTGTTCTCCGTCTTTCTCGGTTTTGAAGGGAAATTGGTTCCTTGCTTAAATATTAATCCTCTTTTACAGATTCTAAATCCAGTTTTCTAATCTGTGCCTCATTAAAAATGTATGCTGGAACATGCTTTATTTGAATGGAGTGGAGACGTGGCAGGGTACACACGCCACCGGTATGGCAAGAGAAGCCAGACAGAGCGGCTTACAGAGCTCAGGGGTTTGGTCAGTGGATTAACATGGTTTTTACAGGAGGACTTCTGGTGAGCTTAGCATTTGAGGAAATATACTCTTTGAAAGAGAACGCTGTTAGGAATTTGTAACCTAGTAATGTTTTCTTCTTGAGAAATCTTTGAAGAACCAGCCTTCTTATGACAACACAAGTCTTTTTTTTTTCTTTTATTGACGGTACAGCTTTAAGGTTGTACTTGAGTCTTTATTTTAAGTCCAAAAAGTGGACCAAGTCTAAAAGAACCTGCAGTACTTGAAATACTTTACTTTTGTCAGTTAAACTTCTTATTAATAATCAGTCAATATTAGAATATTATTATTAGTGCACTGACTTTAACATGTTATTTTAAGGTGTGAAAACCTGTTTTTCAAATACATTTCTAAAGTTTTAAATGTTTTTTAACCTGACACTTAAATGAATGACTTTGTTTAATGATTTGAAAAAAACAAAAAAACAAACAAACAAACAAACAACAAAAAAAAAAGAATATATTGGTTTCTTAAGCTAATTTTGCAATGATTTTGTGATTATCCAAATCCAATTTTTGTTAATGATCGACTCCAAGTCTATATCTACGGTTGAGGTCAAAAAGTTTACACACACCTTGCAGAATCTGCAAAATGTTAATTATTTTACCAATTAAGAGGGATTTTACAAAATGCATGTTATTTTTTATTTATTTAGTACTGACCTGAATAAGATATTTCACAGAAAATACATTTACAAATAGTCCACAGGAGAGAATAATAGTTAAATTTATAGAAATGACCCTGTTCAAAAGTTTACTTACAGTTGATTCTTAATACTGTGTTGTTACCTGAATGATCCCCAGCTGTTTTTTTTATTTATTTTTTTTTTTAGTTAGCGATAGTTGTTCATGAGTCTCTTGTTTGTCCTGAACAGTTAAACTGCCCGATGTTCTTCAGAAAAAAACAAAACAAAAAACATTACAATATGCAACTATTACAGAAGGTTCAAACACTCAATGCTGCTTCAGAAGGAAACACAATGCATTAAGAGCCTGGGGGTGAAAACTTTTGAAAATCAGGGTAAATGTAACTTATTTTGTCTTCTGCGAAGCATGTAAGTATCTTTTGTAGCTTCTGAAGGGCAATGCTAAATGAAAAAAAAAAAAAGATATTTAGCCAAAATAAGAAAAAATGTACACATCATCATTCTGTTCAAAAGTTTTCACCCCTGGCTTTTAATGCATGTTTTTTTTTTTTTCCCTTCTGGAGCATTAGTGAGCATTTGAACCTTCTGTAATAGTTGCATATGAGCCCCTCAGTTCAGTTGTCCTCAGTGTGAAAAGATGGATCTCAAAATCATTCAATCATTGTTGGAAAGGGTTAAAATACACCAAAATGCTGAAAAACCCAAAGAATTTGTGGGACCTGAAGGATTTTTCTGAAAAACAGCGGGCAGTTTAACTGTTCAGGACAAACAAGGGACTCATGAACAACTATCACTAAATGAAAAAAGAAAAAAAGAAAAACACAGCTGTGGAACACTCAGGTAACAACACAGTATTAAGAAACAATTGTATGTAAATTGTACGTCTTTTTTTTAATTCAGCTATTATTTTTTCTAGTGGACTATATGCAAATGTCTTTTATATGAAATATCTTATTCAGGTCAGTACTGAATAAAAATTTACATGCATTTTGTATAATCCCTCTTATTTTGGTAAAATAATTAACATTTTGCAGAGTCTGCAAGATGTATATAAACTTTTGACCTCAACTGTATATAAACCAAATACTTGCAAACTACTCTGTCCTCAGTTTCTTGAAATAAAATATCTGTAAAATTGTATCTGAGTGACCTAAAAGCTTCTCTAAACCCAACAGCATTACTTTCCAACTCCAAAATCTGGAGATCAACAAACTGTGCCATAAACCATACTGTCCAATATTTTTAGCCATTCTATAAATAATCATAACCTTGTCCCACATAGGTTGCCCATACAGCTTTCTCCTGAAAGGTCTTTGTCGCAATGCAAAGAGGCACATTTCTCAGTTAGATGTCTTTTTCTGTCCTGGCCCCTCTAGAAAATCTATATGCACGGGTAGAAGAGCTCTGGACGTTAGATTGAGTGCTGTATTTTAAGCTGCTGAGCTCTGAGGTGATTGATTGATTGACTCTGTGTATTGATGGAGGCATTGATTGATGGATAGGTGAAGCCATGAATGAGTAAGGTGTGCATGGATGAATGTGCAGTGTAACTGATGTAAACTTACGACTAAAAGATCACGGTGAGCCATTGGATTACACAATTAGAGGCTCTGAGCTTGACTACAGCCGGCCCGCAGTCTTTGTCAGTGTAGGCTGCTGCTATTTTTCCACCCTTCTGATTTTAATTAGTCAGTGGGTTGAATATAACATGCACCACACACATGAAACATTAATGAACAAGAGCACAATTTAAATGAGACTGAAGACCTTAGTTCCATCTTTTCTTTGAGTGAAACTGTAAATATCCTTTATGGTATGCATTTTGCACAACAGCTAATTTATCAGGTATGCAATTGCAACCAACATTAGGATGTAGAATACGTTAAGATATGTTCAGTTTGAAAAGCACATCAGGATGTGGATGTTCAAAGGCTGTCCTGTTGATTTTAGCAGTGCGATATGTTCTGGTCTGATTTGCGAGGAAATGAAAGGACATGACAGCATTGTATTTAGGGCTAAAGACAGACTGCAAGTGTGTAGGTTTATTCTGAGACATACAGAGGGAAAGCAGCTTACCGACACATGCTATGTTGTCAGTAAATTGTTTCCATGAATGTATATCGTATTTCTGAATATAGTGTTGTCCTTCAGAATGCAGAATGTATCATAGTTTTTCTGAGCATGTGTGGCAGTGATGCCTGCTTTAAATGCAAACAGGTGAAGCAAACTCTCTTTTGTGTGACTGCAGTGTGACATTGATTGTGGCAGTGATAGTGCTACAAGAACTTTAATTTATTTCATTCACTCTAGAAAAAACACAGTGTTATTTCCAGACAGGCATCCAGCAGGACTGCCTCTCTCCAGCTGTAGTGTTGAACAAGGAGAGAGCAGCACAGAGCAGCTGTGAGTGAAGCCAGAATTGAGGGGTTATACTTAAGATATAACAAACGAAAAATCAATATCTGTTTTACAGATTTGTGCTCAAGCCTGATGTCCTGGATGACATTGTGAGATTATTCATATGAAATATATTCATAATTCTTTTATTTTGTTAGGGGTTCAAACGCATAGCGCTAAACACTATTGCAATTGTAAGAATGGTCACGGATCAGCGATTTTCAGGCAAAACTGAATGTGCGGACCAAACCATAAGTCGGAGAGACTTGAAACTTGGAGGGATGGTAGTACTCACACCCCCGACAACGTCACCAAGGCTTGCCCCAATTGGCCTGACGGGGGTGCTACAGCGATCAAAAGTTCAGAAGTCGCTCATTGGTATGTCATTGGAATCCTTGGCTCATGCCTGGTGGAATTTTTGGGTATTTTTATTTTATTTTATTTTTTTGCAAAACCTACTTTAGCAAACTAGTCCTAGGGTTTCCTTCGGTTGGAACCAAACCACTGCAGAAAAATTATCTGGAGAGCAAATATCAATAATTATCAAAAAAAGAGTCAAACTTTTGACTCACCATCGCAAAGGGATACCAAAACGTTCAAAAGTGCCTATAACTACTGAACTGAATGAGATATTGTCACCAAATTCAAAACACTTATGTAAGAGCTCAATCTGAGGATGCAGGACAAAAATCATGGAGCTTGGCCACTTGGTGACACTATAGGAGGGGGAAAAAAAAACATAAAAATGGCTATACCCACACAAACATTTGTCCTATCAACATGAAAATCGCTGTGCACAGTCTTGGTCCAAAGCGCCTCAAGTGTCTATAAGGACATTTGTGTATCTCAAAAAAAAAAAAGCATGGCCGCCATTGGCCGATGAAGTTTGAGCGCCTATTAGACATGGTTAATGGAGGCCGATGGGAACGAAACTCGTTGGGCCTGCTTGAGTTACGCCCCCGAAGGTCTATGATAAATTTCAAAGAACCCGACCACTGCGATATTATGTTTTTTAAGTGTGTAAACGATTGTACCTCGCGCGGTTTTTCGCAAATACACATGATATTCATATTATATGACAGAACTCCTCATTCCGGACAACTTTGTCTCTAGAACCATTGCTGTCAATCAAATCTTTTGTTAAATGATTGAGAAAATGTAAAAAATATTTTTGTGAACTAGTCCTAGGTTTTCTGCTCAATCTGGGAAAAACCACAGTACTACAGTAAAATTCTCAGGACTCTTTAAGTCAATAATTATCAAAAAATGTTGAAATTAACCCCTGTGAAGCCTAAAGAAAAACTTAATGAAACCTGGTGAGCACATGCGACAGGTGATTCTAAACAAGCATGCAAAGTTTCAGGGAGATCGGACCACAGCTGGCGCTATAACAGTCATTAACGTTACAAAACATAATATTTCTATGGGCAATTACCTGTATTTGCAAAAAGGCTTGCAACATTTAATTTTTCATATGTGCTTGAACCCTGGTAATCACTGGGCACCAGTTTGAACCCCAGTAATAACTGCTTGTTAAATTAAATTAAATTTAATTGTATTTTATTTAAGTGAAAAGGAGTAAAAAGTGATTCCAAGTTAAAAGACTTGAATATAAAAAAGATACATTTAATAGAATTAAATATGAATATGTCATTTTAAGTCTAAATATACAGTAAGTATAAGGGTTAACATATGAAGTCAAAGTAAATATGTAGTAAAGTCTGAATATATAAATGTAAACTGTGAATATATAGAAATAAATCATGAATATATATTATCATAAGTGTAAATATAAAGCAAATACTAATATGTAGCTGTTGATACATATATGTGACCCTGGACCACAAAACCAGTCATAAGGTTAAATTTTACAAAACTGAGTTGTATACATCATATGAAAGCTCAATAAATAAGCTTTCTATTGATGTATGGTTTGTTAGGATAGGACAATATTTGCCGAGATACATCTATTTGAAAATATGGAATCTGAGGGTGGAAAAAAATCCAAATACTGAGAAAATCACCTTTAAAGTTCTCAAAATTAAGTTCTTACAAATGCATATTACTAATCAAAAATTAAATTTTGATATATTTATAGTAGGAATTTTACAAAAAATCTTCATGGAACATGATATTTACTTAATTTCCTAATGATTTTTGGCATAAAAGAAAAATCTATAATTTTGACCCATACTATGTATTTTTGGCTATTGCTACAAATATACCCCAGCGACTTAAGACTGGTTTTGTGGTCCAGGGTCACATATATAATCTGAATATACACGTGGTGTTATTTTTAATAAATACCTAAATGAATACTTTAGCTGATTATTAGAAACATAAATCATAATAATAATAATAAAAAACACTGAATGAGGGACAGATGAGTGAATGTGTATATGCGTGTGTTTCAGTAGCGCTCAACAGACATGCTCAGATGTTGATGTCACTCCTACAGAGTGTGAGGCCTAATTAGGTGCTGCTGTTTCCTCATAAATTATCACCCATAATGTGTCTGTGTGACTGTGAAATACCTCCCATCACACACACGCTCACTGCCTCTCATCATCGAATCTCCAAACATCGTTTTCGAAGCACACACACACACACACACACACACACACACACACACACACACACACATTGCTTTTGTCTCCTCAGCTCACCACACCCACAAGAACACACTGTTCGCTCGCTCAAACAGCGCCGTTTCTCCCCACGCGTCCCCGCATTTGAATAAATAAGCAGCATTATGCAGAACAGCAAAAGTGATTACCCACTTTTAAAAGCCTTTATGAATATTTATAATCAGTTACTGTCACCGCTTACTTCCGAGGCTATTTTGTTATTCTCTTGGGAAGCGCTTTAGATTTTTTGAGCAAATCTTTGATGTGGTGTATCAGGCTGTCTGTCTGCTCAGCTCTCGCTAGGCTACATTAACACACACTGATGGCTGGCTTTTGTGCTCACTGAATGAGATTGGAAAGACCTGGTGGCAGATAGAAATGGAGAGAAGGTGGGTGGAGCAGTGCAGAAGAATAAACAAAACTTTGATTAAAAGGAGGAGGAAAGAGTATGTTTGGAATAGACAAACAGCTGGATACTCTAACTTCTAATGCGAAATGCAGTCTGTGAATTTTTGGGATGCATGGAATGACATTTTTTAATGTGCAGAGTGATAACTGAGGTCACATGCTATTGTGAAAATCAGCATTTTTGTCCCCGTTTCATTTTGTTGTGTCTAAAATTGTGTTGAGCATTGCTCAGTCACTGTTGCATCCGGAGAAAGGAGTCTCTCACGCCTGAGGCTGATAAAGTCCTACCTATGGTCAGTGCTTGAAGTGGGCGAGTACCCACCAGTATTCACTCTTTTTATAATTTATTGCAGACAGTTTTTCTTGTGTATCATGGTATGCAGTTGCTTGGAGGCATTTTTAGTACAGCTTAGGTGCCACGAAAATTAGATGACAAAACTAGTTTTGAGATAAGGTTTGGTATAACTACTGTTCACAGGTCTCTTATGTTCACCAAGGCAGCATTTATTTGATCAAAAGTGCAGTTAAAACTGTAGTTATTACAATTTGTTTCTATTTAAATATATTTTGCAGTGTATTTGGTTCTTTGATTAATATAAAGTTCAACAGAACATAATTTATTTCACCCCAACTTTTAAACAGCGGAGTATACAGTTTATATACACGTAGGGCTGATTTTCCAACCGTTTTCAGAACTGATTGACACTTGACTTGGGTTGTGTAGGAGTTATAGCTCAACCGTTGCTAAGTGTGAGCCTTGAGCCATTCCAGTTGTCTCCTTGATTAAAAAATATATAACCTCTGGTTACTGCCTGTAATCATTTCACGGCACCGTTCTACAGTGATAGCACATGAAAGTTGTGGCAGTAATTCAAGGTTCTATACACATGGGTCTTAGCTGATCCAGGCTGAAGCGTTTTTTGATATATATATATATATATATATATATATATATATATATATATATATATAAGGAGCAGTTTTGTCTTTTGTCTTACTTATCTTGTCTTGAGGAGTAAACGCTGGAGCGCAGGTCATCGCTGTGTCATCTCAAAAGAAATGTCATCATGATGTCTATGAAACCACTCCGGTGGACTGGAAACTCACAGTTTCATCCAGCAGCCATAGAAGTTTTGCTCGTGTTTTCCACAGCTGTGGAGAAGGAAAATAATTTAGACAATTTCTGAATGATCATTGGATGGCTTGTATTGGTCTTTCTTTTTAAAGGGTTAGTTTACTCAAAAATGAAAATTCTGTCATTAATTACTCACCCTCATGACATTACAAACCTGTAAGACCTTCGTTCATCTGCAGAACACAAATTGAAATATTTTTGATGAAATTCGGGGCTTTCTGACCCTCCATAGACAGCAAGAGTCCTACCACAGTCAAGGCCTAGGAAGGTACCAAGAACATTGACTAAATAGTCATCCTGGTCTCATTGTTTATACATAGATATTAACATGTAACATTTCCACGCACAAAATGTACTTTTTTGTACATTTTTATTGATGCCAACATTTATAACGTACAAATCGCTACGTATTTTTAGCTAAAAACGTAAAATATTTACATATCTTTTCTATCATTAAGATATTTTTATCAATGCATTTTTATCATTTTATAGATTTGTATACCCCTTAAACTACACCCAAACCTAAACCTATCCATTTCATTGCGAATGTGCATTTTTATAATTTTATCAATAAGCGATTTAGATTTTAGACCCCTTAAACTACCCCTAAACCTATCCATTTTATAGTTAATATGAAAATACATAAAATGTAATTGACCAAAAAATGCATGGAAATTACCATTTTAGTAAAAATATAGCATTAAGAAAGACTAATCCCACTCCTACCTCTTAATTTAACCATACCTATTTCTGTACAGTAAGAAAAAAAAATTACAAACAGATAAGTGTTCTCTTTGGCGGAATACGGAAGGTTTGTGTGAGGTACAGAGCCGTATTTAAATTGTTAATCATTGAAAATATTATCCAGATTATTATATTGATCCACTCAGTGAAGGTGCATATTTCTCATTCAAATGTAAAACCTGTCATTCCTCGGCAACATTTGAATTTAACAAGTGTGTCAGCGCAGTTTTGATGCTTACAGTTGCTGAGGATGGAGATTAAGATCACTGAATAAAGGCTTAAGTTTGGGACTGTTCCTTGCAATCATATGGATACTAAACATTTGAATTACAGTGCATGAATAAAATTCTTTTGTAATTATGTTGCATTTTTGGTGTATTTTATGATTCTGTTTTCAGTCACAGTTCGTCAGAGAAAATGCCTTTTGTGTCCAATCACAAACAAAGTAAAGTTCATGATAAGTCACGGTTAAACAATTATGTAGGCCTTGTTTCTTCAGTACGAGCTGGCAGCAGAAATCACACAGAAATAACAAAATGTTATCATTGCATATTAAGAAAGTTAAATGAAAAGTTAAACAAAACAATAATAATAAAATTAATGACATGATTTTAATATTCATAAGGATTCATTTTAGCTGTCAGTATGTCAGTATTGTATGTTAAAATGCTGAATATACATAAGTATTTGTACATTTAGATGCTTTAAATAAGTATTATACGTTTTAGTATCTGTAAAAAACGTAAAAGTAAATGTATGTTTTGTAGAACCACATTTTACATAATATACGTACAAATTATCATGAGATCATGTTGAAGTAGTCCATGTGACATCAGTGGTTCAACCTTAATTTAATGAAGTTACAAGAAAACTAAAATAACAACTTTATTCAACAATTCTTATACCCCAAATTACCGTCTGCCGCCACTATCGAGAGTACCACGAAGCATGCGTAGAACACCCTGTTGAAAAAACAGCATATGCTTTTGTTTTGATGCTGGTATGCTTATTTAAGATAGTCCTTTGCTGGTTTATGCTGGTCCTTGACCAGCAACATGACCAGCTAAGGACCAGCATTAACCAGCAAATGACCAGCATAAACCAGCTAAAACCAGCATTCCAGCATCAAAACCTACCTAACCAGCATATGCTGTTTTTTTCAACAGTGCATACACTCGCTGCACTATGTTTACGAGCAGAGGAACGCATTTTGTCAATGTTCTTACTTCCTTTCTTGGCCTTGGACGTGGTAGGACCCTTGCTGTCTATGGAGGGTCAGAAAGCTCTCGGATTTCATCAAAAAATATCTTGATTTGTGTTTTGAAGATGACAACATTTTCATTTTTGACTGAACTATCCCTTTAAGGACCCATGAATTGTACTCTCAATGAGGCCTATAATTGAAGAAGAATTCAGGACCAGCTGAATGAAATCCTGCTTGTTATAACAGTAGGGAACTAGTTCTTTGGTTTCGATCCTTCATCCTCACCCACACTGTTCTTTAGTTTTGTCCGGGGTGGTAACTGTGATCTTGAGTTGCGCCTCATGCACAACACCCTCAGCAGATAACAAGCAATCTGTATCTGCTTCCACAACCCTTATATCCTTTAAATGAACACGTGAACTGGTGGAATATGGAATGGAGCTCTGTAAACGCTTTTTGTCATGAACTAAGCGGGATTGACATGAATGTGGTTGCCATGGCCGCTTTTCCTGTCTTTAATCAGTGTCCGTAGCCACGGCAGGCTAGCCGGGCGTGTGTGCAGTCGGAAAAGAGTTAACGCTTTCTCTCATCTATTCCCGTCTGAAAATCCCAGGGAACAAGTTAATTACTGAGACAGCTCGCTCATTTCACCACATCCATCAGACTTTGTTCCATCTCAAAGATTCCCAAAGAACCTTCTAGAAGCAGTGGCTCGCTTCAGCCGGTCCACGGTTTGATAAAGATTCCTCTGTTGCCATGGAACCCACCTGGCCGTGACCTTGAGGCTGAGCTGGAGTCTATTAGTCACAAAGCGTCGCCATGGTCCATTCACTTTGTCAGGTTGGCCGACCAATAGGAGCCATCCGTGCGAGCGTAAGGCCGTCTTCTTGTTACCAAGAGCCTGCATAGCGACAGAGTGTTTTTGTCAAGTTCATCAGACTTCATTAAATAGGAAGACACAGATATATAGGCCGCACACACACCTCCTGACGTTTTCCGGCTCTGTAAGCAGCAGGAGAGAAATGATCCTTCTCTTCGGATGTGTTTGCGGTAGCTGAGCCTCGCAGTTCCGTGTTTTATCACTGAGTGTTTGAGCCGTCTTAGCTTTCCATTGTAATTCAGTGCACAGTTGACGTTTGTTTTCACCGCAAGAAAATAGAATTTCTGTCAATTTGATTTGCTATCCTTTGTTTTTTCATTATCAGAAGCGCGTGTTCTGCAGCGTTCCTCTCGCCCCAAACACTCCCTCTACGAGTTCATAAGTCACAAAATGCTCATTTGCGACCAAACTTATAGCTGTCTGCACAACAAAAGTGCACAGGTTCAATTTTCTTGCCTGGCCTGGAACATATTCAAATGAATAAGTAGGATATTGGCCCCAATTCACGGGGAAATGAATTCTGAACAAGACAACAAATGTTCCCGTAATAGTTCTGGACGTAAAGATTGAGGCAGATCCCATGTGTGCTGTCTTGTTTTGCATCTATACTCTTTTTTTCTTTCTCCAAGCTTAAAAGAAGTGACTGTTGGCCTAGAATAGATTCAAACTACGTGCCTGTCAAGGTGGTTTTGGGACAGTTGTGGGATGAGATGTTGCATTTTTTTCTTTATGCTTTCTTTCAAGTTAAACCAGGTGCGGCTCATGCGCTTTGGTGTGGAGCCTTCTTTTTATAAAGTTTGAGGATTTCGGGAGGCAGATAAAATGAATGCTAACAGACATTATACTTTGGGGATCCAAGCTGAAAGACTTCTCACCCAGAATTAAAAATTCACAATTGATTTCCAACCAGCAAGAGGCCCCCACAGACAACCGCTAACGCAAAACCTCATGCCCCGATTTAAACCCAGCCGCCCAGCTTCAGAGTGAGCATTCACCACACAAACCTCAAGCTAAGCTGATAGGCCTCGTGAGGGTTATTTTCATAACTCATTAGATCCAAGGCCGATCTCTTAAATGGGCAAGGATTATCGTAAAATACTGACGGGTCACGGGCCAAAACGTATGAGAAATGAAAGAAAACCGCATCCAGGCACATCTTGGAATCCACATCTCCATTCAAGATCATATCAAACACTTGACTGCGAGTGGAAAATCAATACACCGCGGCCGAGTTCAAAAAGAATCTTCATTAAAAATGGAGAAGGCTGCACAATCCCAGCTTTCTGTAAGTTGGCCCAAGGTGGATGAGTTAAGCTGGAGGGATTCGTATCATTGTTAAGCAAATCGATCTGCTAAAGACGAAAGAAATGGAAAGTAAAGAGAAACCGTAATAAGATTTATTCTGAAGCATATTAACAAAGTGCTGCCGCACAAAACGCAAGTGCTCACGGCAGCCAAAAGCTCACCTCAGCAGTTACAAAATGAGCTGTGTTAATGCCAGTATGTTGCAGTGTGCTCAAAGTCATTTTTCAGCTTTCGGAGTCTGTCGTCTATTCCCTGGTGCATTCATAACTGTGTGATTTTTTTTTTTGGCTCGAAAGCAAAGTGAATAGTAAAAATGTGTACAAACGGTGTGTTTGGACAGCGTGCGTTTTAACCGTTGAGTCTTTTTGGTTTGATCCCACACACAAGGTCTGCCTGACTGAAGGTGCCATGTGTTTTGCTTGCTTGTTGTTGCCAAAGACCTTTAGCTTTGTAGAAGTTTAGCTCAAAAAACATACCTAAAGCAAATGGTTTTAGTTACCACTGGCTTCAATTTGCATGTTCCACTGAAGAAAGAAAGTCATACAAGCTGGGTATGTAAATAATGACAGAATTTTCTTTTTTGGGTGACTATCCCATTGCGGTAACATTGTTCAAAGTAGGTCTTTAGTAAAGATGTTGCAGCGATTATAATAATGAGGAAAACAGGGAAAGGCAGATGGTGAGGGCGAGTGATTCTGTGACAGCTGGAGTAAGTAACAGGCCATTTCTCAAATACAACTAATTTGGTTCTTTATTACACAACACACTGGAGTTTCCTAGGGGCAGAGAAATTATTAATACATGCAATTAATTTTAAACATTGTTCTATTAAGCTTCATGAACACCAACATTTGTTTCAACAACACCAGCGTTGTATTGTAAATGGCTACTTGAGGAAAGTGTTGTGCTGGAATTTAACTGTTAATATTGCTAAAGTTGCAATATGTATAGTAGTAAAAATATGCTGTTTTGTTCTGCATAAGGGTGGTCATACAGCATATACTTTGTCTTGGTAACTCCTCATTGCAAGCTACTTTCTTTGAAGGTATGCATTAATCATGGATGACAAACAAACATTCATTCAAACATAACCAAGCATTTTTTTGGATGAGATGTTACATATGAAAACCTGATTCCACCACTGAAAAAAAAAAAGGTAATTGGGACTGTCTTTTTACATCTCTCAGTTTATTTCTCAGAACTGTGTGATACAATTTCACATATCTGACTTTTTTTCTCAGAATTGTGAGATATAAACTCAGAACTGCAAGTTCTAAAGTCAGTATTGTGTGATATAAATACAATTCTGAGAAAGAAACTGAAATTGCGAAATGCAAACTCGCAGTTATGAGAAATAAAGTTGCAAATGTGATTAAAAAGAGAAGGTCGGAATTGTGAGTTTTTATCACACAGTTTTGAGAAATAAACTGAGAGATGTAAACCTCGCAATTGCAAGGAAAAAGTCTGGATTGTGAGATAAAAAGTCGCAATTACCATTTTTTTTTATTCAGTGGTGTAAACGGGCTTCCATTTCTGTTTTTTGCGAGTTATAAAGTTAGTTACTAACTTTATAACTTGCAATTGCAAGTATATATCTCACAATTCTGACTTTATAGCTCACAATTGCAAGTTTATATCCCCCAATTTCGAAAAAAAAAAAAGAATGAGAATTATGATTTTAGCTCGTAATTCGAACTTTATTTCTCACAATTGCAAGTTTGTATCTTGCATTTCTGACTTTATAACCCGCAGTCGCCAGTTTATATTTTGCAATTCTGCAATACGGAAAGCCCATTTCCACCACTGAATAAAAAAAAAAAAAAAAAGGTAATTGCGACTTTTTATCTCACAATTCTCGCAATAAACTTGCAATTCTGAGAACATTTCAGTCGTTTTCCCCCTCATTTAAATCTCAAAATTCTGAGTTAAATTCAAAATTTTAAGAAAAAAATCTGAATTAGGAGATATACAGTAAGCTTGGAATTCTAAGAAAAGAAAGTCAGAATTCAGATTTTTTTACCTTGTAATTCTTTTATTTCTCACAATTGCGAGTTTGTCTCTTGCATTTCTGACTTTATAACTCACAATTGCGAGTTTATAGCTTGCAATTGTGAGTTATACTATGCAATTCTGAGAAAAAAGGTCAGAATTGTGAGTTTATATCTCCCAATTCTGAGAAAAAGTGAGAATTTTGAGTAAAAAAAGTCAGAATTGGGAAATATAAACTGGGAATTGCAAGAAAAAAAAAAAGAATTACGCGTTTAATCTAACAATTCTAACTTTATCTCTCACAATTGCTAGATTATATCTTGCAATTTTGACTTTACAATGTTTTAGTTATAAAGTAATTGTTAGTTAATATCACACAATGCTGAGAAAAAAAGTCAGATTTGAAAAGACTTTTCAGAACTGAAAGTGTATATCTCGCAATTATGACTTTATGAAACACAATTAAGAGTTATTAAGTCAGAATTGTGAGAACATTTTGTAGATTTTCCCCCTTCAGAACTGGACTTTATAACTAGCAATTGTGAGTTTATATCACACAATGCTGAGAAAAAAGTCAGAATTGGGAGTTTGTATTACACCATTCTGAGAAAAAAAAATCAAAATGAGTTCAAAATGTTAAAATTCACAATTACCTTTTTAATTAATTCAGTGGTGAAATGGGCTTCCATAGTTACATCAGTTTCCAACTGAAATGAACACTAGAGGCAGTAATACAGCAAATATTATTTCTTTCCACACAAATAATGATTTTTTGGGGTGGATTGCTGAATAACAGAAACTTTTTGCATCGATCCTAGCACAATACCATGTTATGACCTTTAAAAAAACCTAACATAGTGCTTGATTTGTAAACTAAAACAATTTGATATTTGAATTTTATA
Organism: Garra rufa; assembly: GCF_049309525.1. Classification (NCBI taxonomy): domain Eukaryota; kingdom Metazoa; phylum Chordata; class Actinopteri; order Cypriniformes; family Cyprinidae; genus Garra; species Garra rufa. The sequence continues at coordinate 47,350,195 of NC_133369.1, forward strand.
ACCAGCTCTATATGTATAGCTTTTACTGATGTAGTAAAATTGCTTAGCAACTTACAAATCATCTGTTTTGAACAAAACTGAAAATGGTTGTAGCTCCATACAGGTCCTTCTCAAAAAATTAGCATATTGTGATAAAGTTCATTATTTTCTGTAATGTACTGATAAACATTAGACTTTCATATATTTTAGATTCATTACACACAACTGAAGTAGTTCAAGCCTTTTATTGTTTTAATATTGATGATTTTGGCATACAGCTCATGAAAACCCAAAATTCCTATCTCAAAAAATTTGCATATTTCATCCGACCAATAAAAGAAAAGTGTTTTTAATACAAAAAAGTCAACCTTCAAATAATTATGTTCAGTTATGCACTCAATACTTGGTCGGGAATCCTTTTGCAGAAATGACTGCTTCAATGCGGCGTGGCATGGATGCAATCAGCCTGTGGCACTGCTGAGGTGTTATGGAGGCCCAGGATGCTTCGATAGCGGCCTTAAGCTCATCCAGAGTGTTGGGTCTTGCGTCTCTCAACTTTCTCTTCACAATATCCCACAGATTCTCTATGGGGTTCAGGTCAGGAGAGTTGGCAGGCCAATTGAGCACAGTAATACCATGGTCAGTAAACCATTTACCAGTGGTTTTGGCACTGTGAGCAGGTGCCAGGTCGTGCTGAAAAATGAAATCTTCATCTCCATAAAGCTTTTCAGCAGATGGAAGCATGAAGTGCTCCAAAATCTCCTGATAGCTAGCTGCATTGACCCTGCCCTTGATAAAACACAGTGGACCAACACCAGCAGCTGACATGGCACCCCAGACCATCACTGACTGTGGGTACTTGACACTGGACTTCAGGCATTTTGGCATTTCCCTCTCCCCAGTCTTCCTCCAGACTCTGGCACCTTGATTTCCGAATGACATGCAAAATTTGCTTTCATCTGAAAAAAGTACTTTGGACCACTGAGCAACAGTCCAGTGCTGCTTCTCTGTAGCCCAGGTCAGGCGCTTCTGCCGCTGTTTCTGGTTCAAAAGTGGCTTGACCTGGGGAATGCGGCACCTGTAGCCCATTTCCTGCACACGCCTGTACACGGTGGCTCTGGATGTTTCTACTCCAGACTCAGTCCACTGCTTCCACAGGTCCCCGAAGGTCTGGAATCGGTCCTTCTCCACAATCTTCCTCAGGGTCCGGTCACCTCTTCTCGTTGTGCAGCGTTTTCTGCCACACTTTTTCCTTCCCACAGACTTCCCACTGAGGTGCCTTGATACAGCACTCTGGGAACAGCCTATTCGTTCAGAAATTTCTTTCTGTGTCTTACCCTCTTGCTTGAGGGTGTCAGTGATGGCCTTCTGGACAGCAGTCAGGTCGGCAGTCTTACCCATGATTGCGGTTTTGAGTAATGAACCAGGCTGGGAGTTTTTAAAAGCCTCAGGAATCTTTTGCAGGTGTTTAGAGTTAATTAGTTGATTCAGATGATTAGGTTAATAGCTCGTTTAGAGAACCTTTTCATGATATGCTAATTTTTTGAGATAGGAATTTTGGGTTTTCATGAGCTGTATGCCAAAATCATCAATATTAAAACAACAAAAGGCTTGAACTACTTCAGTTGTGTGTAATGAATCTAAAATATATGAAAGTCTAATGTTTATAAGTACATTACAGAAAATAATGAACTTTATCACAATATGCTAATTTTTTTTGAGAAAGACCTGTACACTGAACATTTCACTTGGACATGCAATGAATATAATTTTTCTGAAATGTCATCCCAGGCACTTTTTTTTTTTTTTTTCCAATGAGCCTAGGTTGGTTTTGTTCTTTTATACGGTGTTGTCCCGATATGGTCCTCTTGTTTTTGTGGCCTTGGTTGAGCCAGAAGTTGACAATGTTTTAAAAAGTGCTGCAGAGTCACAGTGTTTACAATCTTCAGAAAGTTAACATACCCATGGATAACTTATATTGCTGACTCTGCTTATTAAACTGGGGCAGAAGGAACTATTTTAAACACAGCAGCTTTAAAACAGTTCAAAAGTGCACGTTAGTTTGAGAAAGACATTTGAATCTGAAATGGGTTCATGTAGTTTCATGGATGATTTTGCTTTCCTCGAGTACGCGTCTTTGAGGCTTGCTGTATGCCGAGACTGAGCCCTGTAGAAACATGCTGTTCTTTCTCAACCCAGAGTCCACACTTCCTGTCTTCTGCATCACAGCTCCAGGCTTGATAAAGATGGAATGTGTCCTACAAGCCTGTTACGCTGCACTACGCATCTCGATATGCTAGGCTGATAATCTGACACTGATAGCCATCAAACTGTCACCGCTGGGGAGAGAAAATACTAGCATGAACACCTTATTTTCCACATAAATAACCTCCCCTCCCCAGATGCATCAAACCAAAACTAGCTTTGTAATTAATTTCTCTGGGTAAGTTTTTTCCCTGTTCTCTTGAAAGTTGAGAGAGATGCTTTACCTTTCGATCTCTGTGTAGTTGCCACATGGTCTGTCACATGCAGGGACTTGCTGTGCATGTTCTGCTCTCAAAGAACTGAAAATGATTGATTTTACACTGCCCCATCACTTCATGCAAAGACACAACACAGATACCCAGAGCAGATCCGTGCATGATGGAAACTCGACTTGTATAAAAGAAGACCCCCATACTGTATGAGATTTATTTAATATCTTCCAATATCTTAATGATTTTTTCTAGCCCACAAAGATTACATTGAAAGTAAATGGAGACTTTGCTTAAAAGAATATTGCACTCAAAACTTGAATCAATCCTAATGGGTTTGTAAGAAGAATGGCCCTAAGTGCAATTCTTGAAAAATGCATATGTGGACCACAAAACCAAAGTACCATGGGTATATTTGCAGCAATAGCCAAAAAATTACATTACATGGCATTATTTTATGGGAAAATTACTAGGATATTAAGTAAAGATCATGTTCCATGTAAATATTTTGTAAATTTCCTACCGTAAATATATCGATAAACTTAATTTTTGCTTAGTAATATGCATTGCTAAGAACTTAATTTGGACAACTTTTATTTTCTCAATATTTAGATTTTTGTTCAAATAGTTGAATCTCAGCCAAATATTGTCCTAACATAACAAACCATTCATTAATGGAAAGCTTATTTATTTATCTTTCAGAATTGAAAATTGACCCTTATGACTGGTTTTGTGGTCCAGTGTCACATATATACTTTAAATATACAGTTAAACCAAAAATTATTCAGACACCAGATATCATTTTTGATTTTTTTGTTTAGTTTTTCTAGTGGGTGCAGGACACTATAGTTAATGTATAGTTTTGCTTAAGTATTTTTTATTTTTTTTTAATTGCTAATGCTTCCTTTGTACACCACAGACTGAACAAAATTGCTTGGTAACTGGTCAACAAAGTATTGATAGCTGTGTAAATATTGTCATACAAACAGTTGTCTGAAATTTGGGTTGATTGTAATCCATTACATACCTTTCTATCAAGGTTATCTGACATTATCAGGATGAATTTGTTATGACACAGTTTAACTCTGCGTTCTTGTCATATTTTCTCAACTATAGCGTATAAACTGTGATAATATGAGAAATGCTGAAGGTGTCTGTGTACAATTTGGTTTGACTGTAAGTTCTTCAAAATAAAAGGATAGTCTTTGGTTCTGTCTGTTTATTGTTAGATCTTACTGAAAACTCAATTATAAACTTTTAGCGCTGTCTGCAGATTGCCATAATTATAATAAGCATGCACACTGTTTTTGTTGTGACTCGCTTGACCACAGATTATCACCCAGCGTTGTGTTTTTAATATTCTGTCAAGTTAAAAATTCTTGTTTTTAATATACAGTAAAAGCTTGTCCAAATATTCAGCGGTCTGTTGCATTTATTCACACTCCATCTGGCTCTCTGTCTCTGCTATCTGTGTGTGTGTGTTATGCCATGCTAATTTAAAAAAAAAACACGTCGTGCATGTGCACAAATCCCTCCTATGTATTTAGTGCTTCTGAAAATGATACTGTAAAGGCGGCCGTACACGGTGCGAATTCGGACAGTCGGAAGACCGTATGGTCACGCACACGTCACGAGTGACTTTTTTTTACGGACGCAGTGGTACACGGCACGATTTTAAAACCTGCCGATCACATTCTGAGAGGAAGGCTGTGTATACTGTGTATGTACTGTTCAATAAAACTGCTCTCTGTCTATCTCATAACTGCATATAAAAAATATGAGCTGTGATACTTTGCTACACATGCAGGAACCGTCTGATCACCATTGCGTGTGTACACTCGTTGCAAACTTGACAAAACTTCACCTCTACAGCAGTGCTAACAAGCATTAAATTAAAGACATTGGAACTGCAATGCTACAGCACTGTACAGCATTGTAATGTATGTTTTAACCTAGTATTATGCACGTCGAGGGGGCTAGTTGGCCACCACTATAGCTAGCAATAGCTGTAGCAAACAATAGGTGATCGATCACCGATCGATAACTCATACAGCGCTCGCTGTTCTTGCCAAAGTTCAGCGAGGTTATCCTCTTTCTCAATAGTCCAAGTCACCGTGTGGCGCTGTCATGTTCATCTTCTTCTGTGGTTTTCTTTAGCTTCTGATTGGTCATTTGCAGTTTGCTCAACAAATCAGCTCGTTCAACAGCACACATGTCACGTCTTCAATCCGACAGCTCCCGAAGTTTTTTGACATGTTTAAAAATGATCGTGAGGTCGTGAAGTGCTCGTAAGGCACTCTGCTCGTCTCGTAAGTTGTCATACACCATACGAGCCCCGACCATACGAGAAGAGACGATTCCCTCCGATAACCACAAAAATCGCATGCGAGCTCGTACGACCTCAAAAATCGCACCGTGTACGCCCGCCTTAACAGTTATAAATACACATATAAATACACATGTTAATTGTTACTGAATTTCAAGTTTAGAAAATGTCAGGCAGTCATGATCGATCAGTGTTTTCATGATATTTGCGCACATCGTTGGTAGTAGTTATATGTAGCTAGTGTTATGCTGTAATGCCTAATTAATAATTAATTTAATAACTAATTTTGTGCAATTAAGACACGTTTTACGGTTATGTAATTTATTATTATTTTTTTTAAATCTATGATTTTTTAAGAAATTTTTTCAATAATTGTATTTTTCCTTAGATTTTGTCCAAAGAACCATCTTCAGGGACAAAACAAATTAACATTCCTAAGATTTTTTTGTAATACACAATATTCTTACATTTTTCTTTCCTGATAATATATGAAGAAAGTAATTGCACTTTTCAAAAATGTTTTTCTTCGATTTTTTTGTCTTGTTTCCAGACAAAATATCTAAAAATTCTTAAGTCAAGAAGGATTTTCTAGACGACTTGTTTTCAGAAAAAAGCAAAATAACAAGCAAAATAATCTGCCAATGGGATTAATATTTTTTTCTGTTTGAAATAAGCAAAAATTTACTTAATTTTAACTTGTTTTTTTCTGAAAACAAGAACAATTTTATTTGTTTAGGAAATTCTTCTTGATTTCAGAATTTTTAGATATTTTGGCTGGAAACAAGACAAAAAATCTAATTAAGAAAAAACAAATTTTGCAGTGTGTTAACTGAACTTTAAGTATTTTGCTTCTCAGAGTTACAGAATGAATATCAGTTCTGATTTACCAAAATACCAAATCCTGCAATCAAAAGTAAAAAAAAAAAAAAAACACAAATTCTTCTGATATCAAACTATTGGAAATATACACATTCATTTTACATCTCTGTTTTCTTACTGTAACAATCGTCTCATTTTCTTTCTCACACAAGGCGTGAATTTTAGAAGAATCATCTGCAACGATGTTGATACTTTAACATTATTTCTGAGAGCTTTGAAATAGTTAACTCTGAGCAATGAAAAATTCCTCTTCAGTGGGCTAGAGAAATGAATACCTTTCATATCCTGTAATTATCTCTAGTTCAAGTGGAGTTCCTGACCATTTATGTATTTTCTGACCCTGCCCTGGTGAATAATTGAATGAATTTCCCTGGTGGTCCAGGTGATTATTGCTGGATTGATGTTGGTCCAGCACATAGCTATGCAAAAAATGCCTGTCAACCAGTATGGTCTTTCTGGTGAAGCTGTTAAAAAACCTTAAGGGGACACCAGCACATCCATAAAACAGCATATGTCCTTTTCAACAGAATGTTTCTTGTGGCTACAGCATGCAGCAATGAAAGTGAGCCTCCTTACAGCTGTGCAGACTTTCTGCTATCAATTCTCAGCACATTTCAGCAAGCTGTAAAAGTAGGGTTGAACTTATGATAAAAGCAACATGAATCAACATTTATGTAGATGAGATTTCACACCCCTTTAAAATCCTCTTATATCTTCCAAGATAAATCTCCCCTGAATTCAGCAGCTCAACATGATTTCTTCCCACCACCACCACATGGGACACCAACTAGCAAACAAATTGCCATTAATACCATCAACAATATTCATCAAAGTTAACTTCTGAGAATAGTGAACAAGATGTTGCCAAGAAGATTCCCAAGGAATGTGTTATAGTAAAAGAAATAGCAATAGGAAACGGAAAATAATGTGGACATATGTTAGTCAGTTTACAAGAATATCATTTTGCACGTTGTCACTTTCCAATTCATGTGATAAAACTGGTAAAATTCTCAATTATTTTTAGACAATCACTTGGATAATGAAAAAGTGGGGTTTTTATATGCCAGTATGTGGACATATGTGACCATGGACCCCAATACCAGTCATAAGCGTCAATTTTTTGAAATTGACATTTATACATCATCTAAAAATGAATAAATAAGCTTTCCATTGATGTATGGTTTGTTAGGATAGCACAATATTTGTCAGAGATACAATTATTTGAAAATCTGGAATCTGAAATATTAAGAAAATCACCTTTAAAGTTGTCCAAATTAAATTCTTAGCAATACAAATAACTAATCAAAAATTAAGTTTTGATATATTTACTGTAGGAAATTCACAAAATATCTTCACGGAACATGAGCTTTACTTAATATGCATTAAAAAAAGATAATTTTGACCCATACAATGTATTTTTGCTATTGCTACAAATATACTCGTGCTACTGACTGGTTAATAGAATGTTTATTCAAAGATCTGGTCTTAAATAATGTTCTCAAAATGTTAAAGCAAAATGATTATTGACAGAACATTTTCCTTCTAAAACATTTTAGTTAGATGTTCATCTAATATTTTTAAAAGATATATCTTGTTCGGGGAACGTTCAAAAGTAACATTCCCATGGTGTTTGCAGAATGATAAAATGGAATATTCTCCTAACATTTGTATAACCAAGAGAAATTTAGCAAAAGATTCTCATAACATATTTTTGTGAGCTGGGAACAGGTGTGAAATTAATGCTGCAAATATCATATTATTTCATGTTTTTCAAACCTTTAGAGTTCATTTTCTTGTATGATATTGACCAGTTTTGTAGGTAATTCCATTGTGGTCACAGCAATTGATCATGTTAGATGATAACTGACAGTTTCGTTTCTCACAGACAGGAAGATGACCGCTACTTTGCTAATTTCCTCTGGGCTGTTATGGTGCTTGGTTGTAAGCAAGTATTCCCTGTGGATGCAGAAATGGATGTATTGTGTTGCCATTGATTATGTAGCTGCTGTGTGATAAATATGTCACAGCTTCTGAGAGCGTTATCAAGTGCGGTGGCATGTGTGAGACTGTTGCGAGCGATCAGGTAGGCACAGGACATTGTTCACTAGACAGCAGCAGCGCTGAGCCACTGCCAGTCACTGCAGGTCTGGGATGGCAGTTGTAAACACGCAACACTCTTGACCAGGATGCTTTGATCTGATGGAAAACATAAATTATGAGAATGTTTAACAATTGGATTTTTCTTTACCTGTTAACTGTCAGTTCCACTGAAAATGACATTTTCAACTTAAAGTTTAAAGTTTAAGCTTAAGTTTTGTCTCTTTTTAAAAAAGACACTTGACAGATTTTTGTAGAAGTGAAAGTAAAAAAAAATTAAATAAGGTTTAAGAAGTTTAAGTTAATGAAAACATCAAATGTTAAAATATAAATGTTAATATTTTAATTCAAATGCATGTTTTTCAAAACATGTTAAACTCTAAATGCTAAATGCTCTTCAATGCTGTTTCAAATTTGTTGGTCAAAAGATGCTGTTTCATGAGTTGTTGCCTTTTTTCAACTGTACTAAAACATAAAAATACCATAATATTTTTGCAGATTTGTAGGAAACATGTTAAGTTCACATTCTTGTTTTTCCAAAAACATTGAAATATTTGTTTCACGTTGGAATGTCTGTTTTGTTTTGGTCTGTGTGATTCCACCTACTGCCAAATTACCCAATAGTATTTCAACACCCTGGGTTGCCAGTTGGCGGAAAATACACTGTACTGCAGCCATGGAAGTCAGCAAACAAACTGGGTCAGAGATTGCAGATTCTACCTGACCTAAAAAGCCCCAGCGCCCTATGATCAGAGGAATAATAAAACACGGATAAATCAATAAATCAACTCTTACAGTGAAAGGCTCATTGCCTACCATTGTCAGTTGGACTTCTTCCTGTTGCATGTGCTCTGGCTACCCATGTGACTTCCAAATCTTCTATACTTATCTTGCTGGATCTGTCCGTTGCTTTTGAGATGGTAAACCACCAGATCCTCCTGTCAACCTTATTTGCAAAGGGCACCTCAGAAACCACACTTCAGTGGTTTGAGTCTTAAATCTTCAAGGTATCTTGGAGAGGTGAATTGTCCAAGTCGCAACATCTTACTACTGGGGTGCCTCAGGGCTCAGTTCTTAGACCACTTCTCTTCTCTGTCTACATGGCATCACTAGGTTCTGTCATTCAGAAACATGGCTTTTCATATCACTGCTATGCTGATGACACTAAACTCTACCTCTCATTCCATCCTAATGATCCAACGATAAGCTGCTCGCATCTCAGCTTGGTCTAACAGACATTTCTTGCTGGATCAAGAACCATCACCTTCAACTCAACCTTGCCAAAACAGAATTGCTTGTGGTTCCATCAAACCCATAGTTTCATCACAATTTCACCATCCACTAAGGCACATCAACCATAACCCCTTTAAAAGCAGCCAGAATGACTTCTGATCAGCTGATTTTTTTAGACCACATTGCTAAAAACTGCAGATTTGCTTTATTCGTCATCAGGAAGATCAGGCCCTTTCTTTCGGAACATGCTTCACAACTCCTTGTTCGTATCGTATCATAACTGAGCAAACAAAATGGGTCAGATATCGCAGATCCTACCTGACCTAAAAAGCCTCAGAGTCCATCAAAAAAAGCTCTGTGATCAGAGAGAGAGAGAGAAAAAAACATGGATAAATCAATAAATAAACTCTTACAGTGAAAAGTTCATTGCCTACCATTGTCAGGTGTACTTATTCCTGTTGCATGTGCTCTGGCAACCCATGTGAGCATCAAGTCTGAGGAAGAGGCGGCAGAACAATAATCTCTCTATATTTTGAATATATCCAGTATAGTAATATAATATAATAATATATTTTAAATTTGGACTGCAGTACCAATTTCAACCACCAGCTGTCAATATTACATACTGCACCTTTAAAAAAAATTCTGAATACCCTAATAGACTGTTTAATGACAGGTTCATTATATATTGTGTGAATGTAATAGTGCCAATATTCCAACACAGTTTTTTTTTTTCTTGAAGGTATGTGCATATTCTGAAATTGACTTTTATACGTCAGCCTACCTGAGAAATATCTGCTTGCGTAAAATGTTTGACAATTCGCTCCAAAAAAAAAAAAAAAAAAAAAAAGTAAAAAGTGATGGAGAATTAGAACGGTCAATCTGTTAATTGTACAGTAGCACTTTAATTTAGGGCCAATTCTCACTGTTAACTAGTTAACTGCATAATTCTAGCATATTGGCTTCATAGCACATATTAATGCCTCATTCTGCATGACCATATTTTAGATCCCTTAAAACTACCCCATACCTAAACTTAACAACTACATTACTAACTATTAATAAGCAGTGATTAGGAGTTTATTGAGGCAAAAATCATAGTTAATAGTTAGTAGTAATTTGAGAATTGGACCTTAAAATAAAGTGTGACCAATTGTAATTTGTAAACTATGCATAGACAAAATGGCTATAGAAAAATAGGAACATTTTTGTCAGGTGCTTGAGAGATCTCTTTGAGAAACTGACATTTCCCCACAGGAAATTGATTCATTATGTCATACAAGCCATAGTTTATCACTGTCAGAGCTCGCCCTATGAGTTACGAGATGGATGATGGATATTTAACATGTATGAATGCTTTTCCTGAGGGAAAGTTTGTTGTTACCTGCCCAGCGTCTCTCTGTTATAATATCAGTTGATGATCTTTGGTAACCTTACATTTGTTTTTATGCAGGAAATCAATATTGCTTCTCTTTTTTACATACAGTATATCTGATTCTACATCACAGCTCAGTACTAAAAACAATGTTGATTTTAAGCATACAAAGGAAATTAGCTTTTTTTATATATATATAAAAAAAGCTTACAAATCTAATGTTGGTTTTTGTACATGATCTAAAATCTGTAAGCTAGAGCTTTGCCTAAAAGCCAAATGCCAAAAAAACCCCAAGGCATATTAATGATGGATGGGCACTCTTTTTTCAATAACTGTTAATAACTGTTATAATGATCATAATGGACATAATGGACATCATGCGTCGTCTCATCTGGACCTTGTTTCATGTGATGTAACCATAAATAGTAATGGTAAAAAAACAGTAACTGAAACCTCAGACACGCTTTTAAACTGGAACACACATTTCCTCAAAATTACTAAGAAAATTAGATATTTTGTTCATATTATAGTAAATCCACATGGTGAGGTTGTTTGATTAAGTTATCTTGTATTCCCCTTCTTGTCTCTTTTGTAAAAGACTGATAGATTTGTACGAGCATCTCAATTTTCTCTCTTCTTTTACAGAAAATGCTGCAAGGGATTTGTTCCAAACACTTTCTATTCATTTCCTCTCTTTTTCCCTTTCTTCATCTGCACTGATTTGTACATTTACAAACCAGATCATGTCAGATTTTACTTATACTATTGTTACACTCATGCCAGTTTTCTGCAATAGCCTATGCTGTAGGTGATATTTAAAACAACAGCAATTAATACTACTCACTCTTGTCCTACACGCTAGACAGTAGAGGGTCATGTAAAGACAGTGTGTGCCGGTGAAATGGTTTTATTTGTACTGTCTTGAGGGATCATTTAAATGATGGAGCCTCCAGCGAGTGTAAGTAAAACACTGAATCGAGCTCTAGTCTGACATATGGTGAGTCAACAGGGGCAAACTGCTGACTGACCCAAGCAAAACACTTCAATCTCTCTATGCTGTGCTTCACTGCTCCCTAGGGCTTGATTGATTGATTCGCCAGCCAATCAGAACACATCAGTCCCCAACACTAAAGGCATCCATTTATATACAGCCTGTCAAGCAGACCCACAAAGGGAAAGCTGTTGTATAGCTTGCGCTCTAAAAACATACCTTCTATAAGGAGCTTGGATATATATCTATTATACGCTCGAATAGGTTGAGTCAAAGCAAACAGTCATTTACTTTTCCCCTTCCAACTTCTTACATTACACTATTCTTTGGCATTCACTGCACTTAACCTACATTGATGCCATTTCGCTTATTGTGCTGTTCTTTTTTTGAAGCTGATATTTCTACTTTTCCACTACAGTATTTCCACCTCAAAGTTAAATTGTTAAATTGTATTCATTGCTCTCTTCCCCTTGTGTAGTGCACCTCAAATCTTAAATATATATAAAAGAATGTACTTGCAGACAGTTATTGAAATAAACGGCCACTTAATTGTACAAAAGAGTATACTTTCATGACTGTTTTTAGCACTGTTAAGTACGGTATGGCACAATACGATACGATACGGTACGGTACAGTATGGTACAATACGATACAATATGATTTGGTTGATTCAGGTTTCAGAAGTGGACATTCAACTGAGACTGTCTTGCTCTCATTTGTTGAAGCCCTAAGACTGGCAAGAGTGGCTTCCAAATCTTCTATACATATCTTGCTGGATCTGTCTGCTGCTTTTGACACAGTTAACCACCAGATCCTCCTGTCATCCTTATTGGCAAAGGGCATCTCAGAGCTGCACTCCAGTGGTTTGAGTCTTAAATCTCAGATAGGGCATTCAAGGTATCTTGGAGAGGTGAATTGTCCAAGTCGCAACATCTTACTACTGGGGTGCCTCAGGGCTCAGTTCTTGGACCACTTCTTTTCTCTGTCTACATGGCATTACTAGGTTCTGTCATTCAGAAACATGGCTTTTTATATCACTGCTGATGACACTCAACTCTACCTTTCATTCCATCCTGATGACCCAATGATTACTTTCAACTCAACCTTGCCAAAACAGAACTGCTTGTGTTTCCATTAAACACATAATTTAATCACAATTTCACCATCCAAATTAGGCACATCAGCCGTACAGTAACTCCTTCAAAAACAGCCAGAAACCTTGCAGTTGTGATTTATGATCAGCTGACTTTCTCATACCACACTGCTAAAACTGCAGATTTGCTTTATTCAACATCAGGAAGATCAGGCCCTTTCTTTAGAAAAATGCTTCACAACTGCTTGTTCAAGCTCTTGTTCTGTCCAGGCTAGACTATTGCAATGCTTTCTTGGCAGGTCTTCCAGCCACTTATATCAAACCTTTACAATTAATCAATTTTTAATGAGCTGAAAAGAACGCACGTCACACCTCTGTTTATCAATTTGCACTAAAATCCAAGGCGTTAATGTTTGCCTACAAAACCACCACTGGCTCTGCATCCCTTTACGTAAATTCACTACTTCAGACTTATGTGCCTTCTTGAAGCTTGTGCTCTGCAAGTGAACGGTGCATTATTGTGCCATCCCAATAAGGCACAAAATCACTTTCACTGACTTATACATTAACTGTTCCCTCCTGGTGGAATGACGTGCCCAACTCAGTCCTTAACCATCTTCATGAAAAGGCTAAAAAAAACCTCTTCCATCTTTATTTGACCCTCTAACTCTAGCATTCTAATTCAATTATAAAAAAAAAAAAAAACTTGACCCTTTAAGACTTGCACTCTATTCATTTTTTATAATTAGCAAAAAACAAAAAAGCACTTACATAGCACCTGCATATCATTGCTCTTTTGTTGATATTGATTGCTTCCATTGTCCTAATTTGTAAGTCGCTGTGGATAAAAGCATCTGCTAAATGACTAAATGTCAATGTAATGTAAATATGATATGATATGATATGATATGATATGATATGAAACCACAGCTCAGAAGGCAACAGGTTAATAAAAAAATGTGTTTTCTCTTTTCTTTTCTTTCTCTCTCTTTTAGGGGGGATATTTGAATCCATCGAAAGTGGCCCATCTGGTGCTGAAGAACTTGCCTTTAAGTTTGCTTTAAATACAATCAACAGGAACAGAACTTTACTGCCAAACACCACACTTACATACGACATCCAAAGGATAAACATCCACGACAGCTTTGAGGCCTCCAGAAAAGGTAAAACCATCTCCAGCTGTCAACTGTCTTTGGCGAGACTCTACATGATCAGGGACAAATGTGCTGTGAGATATATGAGGAAGGACGTGGGCTTTAGATTGAATTCATTTAACCACAGGGGGACATCAGTAGCCGTCTGGTGCATTTGCAGAGAGAATTGATTGGTTTTAGGTAATGAGTCAGAAGGGGTGATTCAGTGAACTACTGATACCCCTGAGACAGGTTCGCAGGCTGCAATCATCTGTCATTTACACGCTGGGGAAACATCTGAATTCTCTTATAATGATTATACACTCCATTAGCCGCTGCCACTGTAACTGTGCTTTTTTTCTCGATGCCAGTTTATTTAAAGATTACAAAGACGCAATTAAAACACAGTGACTTTGCCAAAAAAACTATGGGGTATAAAAGTAAATGAGCTCAGTGTTACTGTTGTCGCAATAAATTTTGTTTTGGATGCTGTAAGTAACTATGAATTGGGCTCTAGTGTTTCTATTATAACAAAATCACAAAATAAAACAACAAAAATAAACATTTTGTCCTCTGTCTTCAGCTTGTGACCAGCTCTCTCTGGGTGTGGCGGCCATCTTCGGTCCCTCCCACAGTTCTTCGGCCAATGCGGTGCAGTCCATCTGTAACGCTCTGGGGGTGCCGCACATCCAGACCAAGTGGAAGCACCAAGTTTCAGACAACCGTGATTCCTTCTACGTCAGCCTTTACCCAGACTTCTCCTCCCTCAGCAGAGCCATTTTAGACTTGGTTCACTTCTTCAAGTGGAAAACGGTCACTGTGGTTTACGATGACAGCACAGGTGAGAGCTCAATGCTTTAGTGCTCATAGTGTGGTGTGATTATTCTCCAGCCGTCCTTAGGCAGACTGACCCTTTGGCCTGGACTATGCACCATTCCCTGGTCTCCGTCTGGCCTACAGTATGGCCAAACCCCCCTGGTTGACAGGCTGTGTTAGAACAGTAGGCAGCAAGTGCTACCACAGTGAGGGGTACATATGCCATATGCCAGAGGTCGCCTCAGGAGCAGACTTGCCAACTAGAGGATTTGCTGCCAGATTTCCCAAAGCATTCACTCAGCCTTATTCACAATTCTGCACAGCAACAACACACTATTATTCTGTAACACTGTGTTCATACAAATGTGGCCCAAATAAGGACTAAGGCACACTGCTTAGATTGACTGAAGATCATTACTAGAATATATACTGTTGGTTTAGTTTCAACAGGTTTATTCACTAACCGATTCATTCACAGTACCATGGTGACTTTTAAAACAATTAATAGTCTGTTTCTCCTATATTACGTAGCTAAAAAACTACAAACAAAAATCCTTATTTCACATACAGACTAACATTTTGAATTGATTTCTACAATATTGTAGTTTAAAAGTGCTGGTTACAAATGACTTTTTGAGAGTCACTGAATCATTCACTCAACCAATTTGTTCAAAATTATCAAATCATTCCGGAAAAAACAACAACAAGCGATTGTCCTTATGAGTGAGTCATTGAATAACTCACTGGATCAAAAACTATTAAAGCCCATTTAAATCATCTTAAAAAATACAACCTTAAAAGTCATAATTATGAGATTAAAAAAGGTCAAAATTATGAGATACTAAGTAATAATTGTAATAAATAAATAAATTACTAAACAGGGCAAAAGCAATAAAAATAGGTTCAATTATTAGATTTAAAGTCTGACAATAAAATCATATTTTGCAACAAATTTAGTTTTTAAGACATAACTATGACCTTAATCTAATAATTTTGACTTTAGTCACAATTTAAATTATTATACCATAATTATGTCTTAGTTTTTCATAATTTCAACATAGTATCTCATTATAATGATTTTTTGCCTCATAGTTATGACTTACATTGATAAAAATGATTCTGTGGTGAGGTAAATACTACAGAAAAACAAATGTAATTTCTGCATGAAAAAGTTAGTTCTGGCAATACTAATAATAATAATAACATAAACAAGTACATTCTATATTAGTTCCTAATTCAAGCTTGTAGAAATTAAAGCGTTAAATACAATTAGAAGCAAAACCTACTCATCTTTTCAAATACTGGTCTTCCTATTAAGCATTGGGGCATAAATAATTAACAAAGTTTATTTAATTTATTTAAATAATTACTTACTTACTTACTACTAACTATCAAATATACTATATACTACTATATCAATATCTCATCTCACCAATATCTCATGAACTACAAGCTGCTTTTGAATTACTGTAAATTAATTTGACTTGAAATAGGCTAGCCAATTCTACAGCTAGAAATACGACAGTAGGATGGACAGGATCATGGTTAAATGCTCACGCACCGATTCCACAACTGAGACTGAGGTCTGCTTGAGCATCACAACTGGAGTCTTTCTTTCCACGCTGTACAACAACTTCATGAACGAATGCAAACAAGCAAATCAATAGCCATAATGGCATTCCCTAATGGCTCAGCTCTGAAATGGCAGAAGTGGACTGGCAGCCTGTAACACAAAGCTCTGTCAACACTGCTCAGCTGTTAAATTCAATATTGTGTTAGAAATGAATGGCAGTGCACACAGCACTTTTTTTTTTTTTCTCACATGCGGTAGAGTCTTCAAAACAAAAGCTCCAAAAGGGGGGTTTTGCAATTATGCCATAGCAGAAAGTTTTTGGGGTTCACAAAGAAACCTTCAGTAATTTTTCTTCATGTAAAAAACATAATATTCTAAAGAAATCCTTTATTTCACTACTTAAAGAAACATTTTCATTGTCCAATGGAACGGTTACATGAATGATAAAATACTTCATGCAACTATAGATGCATGAAGAATCTTTAGACACAGCACAGAGTGTTATACAAAGGAATTCAGGAATTCAAAGGTAGCTCATATATACAAGCGCCACTGCAGCAGTTAGTAAACTTAGCTCTGTTTGCTGGATATGTCAGCTATAAAAGAGCTCTGATAAATTATACTTTGATATGTGAGTTGTCAAAGCAAATGTGAGACGTCTAACATAGCGTGTGTCTGCATTGCAGAAAACAAATGCTGCTAAATTATTTAATGTGTCAAGGGAATCACATTCATAGGTTATGCATATGCCATTCATGGACAAACTGCATCAGCAGAGAGGAACAGTGCACACAAATTGACATGCATTGCAAAGAGTAACTATTTTAAAAAGTAAAAAAGAAAAGCTTTATAAATGACTACTGTGACATAGCCTTAAGGGAATATTCAGGGTTCAATAAGTTAAGCTCAATCATTTGTAGCAAAATTAAAGGTTGCAGAGAGTCACTTACAATGGAGATGAATGGTGGCAATTTGTAAACATTAAAATACTCAGTTTTAAAAGTGTAAGGGTTATTAGGTAAAAGGTTATTCATAAAAGTGAAAAACAAGTGAGATACAACTACTGTACTTGTACTTGAAAAAAAAAAAATTTATTTAAAAATATATATAAAATAAATATATATTTTTTCAAGTACAGTAGTTGTATCTATCAGTAGTATTCTACAGAAATTGAATAATAAAAAGTAAAAATAAAACTCTATAGATATTTTTATGACTTTAATGTGTCACTACATTTTAGTAGTGTGCTATGCAGATTTACATACAACAATATGGACGATATATCAAATCTCTATTCAAAGACACTTTATACAATATATACACTATATAATACACTATATATCATCATACCACCCAGTCTTCTATTGGTAGTCCTTTGAAGTCATACAATGGCTTTGGGTAAAGCACAATAACAGTCTTTCACTTTTGCTGCAGCTCTTAGATTTCCTTCGCACTTATATTTGGTCAGTTAATGTGACCAATTGCTATTGTAGGACTTAAGAAGACTTGAAATGCCCCATGGGTCATATGAAGTACTTTTATGACTTTTTTTTTGTATAGTAAAATGAAAAAAAGAGAACTTTGGGCCAACCCCACATTGATGATTGGCTATTTAATACATCAGCACAACAAAAGAAAATTGCATTCAACAAACCATTTAATCCGTTTCAATTTATTCAGCCTGAGTGTACCAATCCCGTGGCGCTTTTCATAGCCCATCATATGCTCTAACAGTGGCCACGAGATTGTTTAGACAGCTGCAGTGCCATGTTTCCAAACAGGCATCATTTTTTAGGGCTTTGCTGTAATGTCCTAATAATTGCTTTGATAACTGCTGCTTTGAAACTGCCATTTTTATTGCTAAGAAATAATTCATAGTCCTAATATCATTTTAATGCCAACCATTGTAATCTGAGCCTCTCCACTGCTTATGTGCTAAATTTAAACTAATAATGCGTTTTTAAATGAGTGGACGATTATGCCTGGGGGAAAATGATAGTTTAATTTAACCTAAAGATAATTTTATTCCAGCCAAATCCTTTAAAGACAGGCTAAAATCTGTCAGCGTCTGTTAAAAAAGCCAATCAGTTGAACAAAATGCATAAGAATACATATCCACTCCCAGATATTTATGTGAGGTTTCATTGCTCCATTACGACCAAGTCGGATCTTAACTCAACAGAAGGAGCTTTAATCCTCAGTGCAGTTCTCAAATATCCTTCCAGATCTTAGAATACCTCTGATATTAATGAGAGAACAGTGGTCTAGATGTTTCTTCAAAGTGTAAAACATTTGCATTTTGTTGTGCCTGTGACCTGTTTTTTTAATCTCGATCAATTTGCTCTACACATTTAGTCACACATAAATACAGTCAAGGCTACATTAACCTTGACCTTCCTGTCTGGAGCGCTCAGAGCTTTGAGTTAGAAGTCAGCTTTCACGTTCCTCTTCAATTAACGCCAAAGGAAAGCAGCATTCATCTCACATCACTGGCTCAAAGCAGCACTCCTCTGGAGGAGGACCAGACAACCGCAGAGGATTACAAGTCAGACAGGCCATTTTTTTGAGGAACTTTGGGAGGGAGCACTTGAATGATGAGTGTTTCCACAGATATTTATTACGGGCTGTTATGTTGCATGAAAGGTGGATTCCAGACAGGTTTTAATAAAAGTTTGAGCTGATGAAATATATATGCTTTGTTAAATATAAATCAACAAACAGTTGGAAGGTATTAGGCACAATCAATAAAGATCACCACATGTAGTTTTTCATTTACGCAAAGGGGTAGAAGAGCAAACTAGATTCAAATAGTTACCTGCGGGAAGCTGTATAAGTTATCAAATTAAAATGCTGATAAATGCACTTTAACAACTTTAACAGTTGTTTATTTTATGTCATTATTGTATATAGTATTAAGTGTAATAATAACCCATTAGTATTGATTGGTGGGCTAATTGCCCACTTGCATTTTCACATCTGCACAACAATGATGAAACAGGATGCCATTGCTGAAAACCAGATGTTTTTGAAACAGTTTTGTAAGTTAAGGTTCATGATTTCATTTTTACCTTTTCAACTTTTTTTTTTATACACATGCAGCAACACTTCTGTAAAAAAAAAAGAAAGAAAAACAAACAACACGAAATTATAAAATTAAAGTAGGCAGATGGTTGGTCTCCCAGCTTGGCCAAAATGCTTAGGCTGGTCAGGTTTTTGGGGCTTGTCTGCTGGTCAGGCTGAGAGATCAGATGGCCGACCAGCCAAATCAGCGAAATTGCCAGCTTTATTTCATGCAAATTGTAAGGCAGTTAGCTGTCAGCAAAGCTTGTTTTGTTCTCTTGCCATTCAGGGGAAATCCCGGTGAAGCTTGTCTTAATTTGTTTAAAGTGGTCTCCTAGCCAAAAGCATTGGGACACCCCCTTCTAATGAACAGGTTTAACTACGGTAGTAATTACCACGAGTATCAAATCGTAATGTTTAAGCATATAATCATATTCTAGGGAACACAACCCTTTTCTATTCTAACGTGACAATGCCTTCTGTATATAAACCAAGGTTCAAATAGAAATGATTGATTCAGTCAGTGTGGAAGAACTTGACTGGTCTGCATAAAGCCAAGTCCTAATCCCAGTTGAACACCTCTGGTGTGACTTTATCACCAAACACCAATGAGTTGTACATATGTGTACAGTCATTTTAGACACTGGTGCAACGGAGATAGAAATACAATTTTTAAATTTGTGAATTATGCTTGCATCTTTGTTGCCACAGTTTTGGAAGTGCCTTTTTCTGTTCTAAAGAAGGGGGTGTCCCAATTCTTTTGTCCGTAGTGTATGTACAATCATTGGTGTTTGGCAATGAGATTTTGGCTCAAGGTCTGCATTTAAAGTCACACCAGAGGTGCTCTGCTGGGATTAGGATTTGGCTTTATGCAGACCAGTCAAGTTCTTCCACACTGACTGAATCAATAATTTCTCTATAAACCTTGCCTTATACACAAAGGCATTGTCATGTTAGAATAGAAAGGGTCCTGTCCAAACTGTTGCTATACAATTAGAATCACAAAATTCATTACGTGCTTAAACATTAAGATTTGTACTCATGGAAATTACTAAAGTAGTCAAACCTTTTAATTAGAAAGGGCTGTCCCAATACTTTTGGCAATATAGTATACCTATAGCTAGTATAGCTTGACCAGCTAAAAAAAGGCCAAAAACACCTCTAAAATCAACCTAAAACAAGTGAAACCAGCTAAGTAGCATAGGTTTTTTAGTTATACTTTTATTACTTTGTGTTCAGCAGATAGTAATTGAAGTTGATACTGCAAATTGTTAGCTAGTTATATTTTTTTAATAGTGAATATGCAGATTTATAGCACACACACGCACACGCACACACACACACACACACACACACACACACACACACACACACACACACACACACACACACACACACACACACACACACACACACATGTTGGGTTTACATGTTTTATGGGGACATTCCATAGGCGTAATGGTTTTTATACTGTACAAACCGTACTTTCTATCACCCTACACCTACCCTACACCTAAACCTAGCCCTCACAGGAGATTGTGCACACTTTTACTTCATCAAAAAAACTCATTGTGCATGATTTATAAGCCTGTTTCCTCATGGGGACCTGAGAAATGTCCCCACAAGGTCAAAATCTACTGGTATTCCTATCCTTGTGGGGACATTTGGTCCCCACAACGTGATGAATACCAGGTACACACACACACACACACACACACACACACACACACACACACACACACACACACACACACACACACACACACACACACACACACACATTGATATTTTTTATTTTATTTCTTTGTGTTACATGCAACCAGGTTAACTAGAGAAAAAAAAAACAAAAAACAAAACACACTTGCTGACACAACTATGCCATTTTAGCTTGCTTCTACAAGTCTTTAAGCTTTTATGACTCATATTTCACAGGACACAAGTGCTTTGCATCGCAAATGCAGTGCTGTACCACCAAGCAAGTTTACTATGCCAAAAAAGCCATACATATTGGGATATTTTTGGGTTATAACAGAGAATTGTACAAGGTACAAGGAGTAATCGATACCTTTGTAATCATCAAATTTGTGTGAAAAGTTGTTGGTGTTTAACTACCACTAGTGTTCATTTCAGCAAACAAAATAACAATATAGATTAATTGGAAAAACGTGCCTCTGCTTACATTTGTAGTGCCAATCACTGGACATTTCATACTGCCGCAATATGTACAGCATTCAACAGATTTTAATGCCACTTACTGGATGTTACACTTTGAAAATGTCTGAAAATGTAAAAAAAAAAAAAAAAAAGCATTGTACGTCATATTCTAAAATTTCGCCACAGGATGTTTTTTCAAATTGGCGCATCTTACAGTCTTATGACATTTGGGACAGGAACAGTGTAGGTTTCAGTGCAGGAACAGTCTGAGGTTTCTTGTTTGGTCCTGAATAGTTGAGAAACTGAAGATGTAAGTCCTCCATTGTGTGAAGTAAATGAGGGCGATGGGAATTTGGGGGCAACCTAGATATAATTTTTTTTCAGCTGATGACCTTTTGAAGTGGGAATGTGGTGTTTCATTACATTAGGAGGTGGCATTTCACTGACAGGAGTGTCCAACATTTCACTGGGAGATAGTTAATGGAGAAGAGAGCAAGAGAGTTAGAAGAGAGATAGATAGCGAGGGGACATGCAGCTTAACAATTTAATTTTGCCAAAAATATTATGACTTTAAACATCCATCCTTATGCCTTTCTTATGTTCTTCTAATTAGAAAGATAAGAATTAAATGAAATGGAGCTTTCATATAGATGGCTCCAAATGATATTTCAGATGTTCTGTTGTACATTTAAAAGAATATTTTATTCAAGAAATGACAATTCTGTCATCATTTACTAGCTTAATGTTATCCAATTTTTTCTTCCATTGAACACAAAAAAGAGCTTTTTTCTCTGATTGTCCAAGCTGCACTCCTCCAGAAAATAAAGGTAATAAACAAATCTCATTTGTCATATTCAGATTCCTCACAGCAGGTTATTTTGCAACAATATTTGGCAACAATAAATGATACCATTTGTGTTCCATTAAAGAAAAAATGAATCTTTCAATATCAGGGTGAGTAAATGATGACAGAATTTCCATTTTTGGGTGAACTATTCCTGTAATTCTGTAATAGCCTTATTTATATTCTCTCTCTCTCTGTCTCTCTCTCCCACTTAGGTCTGATTCGATTACAGGAGCTCATCAAGGCTCCATCTCGTTACAACATCCGATTAAAAATCCGGCAGCTACCAGCAGAAACAAAAGATGCCAAGCCCCTTCTTAAAGAAATGAAACGAGGAAAAGAGTTCCATGTGATCTTTGACTGTGGTCATGAAATGGCAGCTGGCATCCTTAAACAGGTGAGTCACTTCCATTATCTGATTTCACACTGACGATTACAAAGACCGGATTTGGAAAATTCATTTAAAATTTACTGATATAATTAATATTAATTTTTTTTTTTTTTTCACATATTAAATCGCAAGAGTTAAGAATCCTATTCATTATCTGACTTAAAGAACAAAAGTGAAGGACAATGTTTATTTTTTTATTATTATTTTTTAAATAATGTAGCAGCAAGTTACATGTACAAGTAGGATACAATGTTACGCTATTCTGCTGAGGAAAAAATGCTGGATAGTTTTAGAATCAGTCAAACACAGCACTGCTGAGCTCTCTACAGTCCAAAGGAAATGTCACTCTATCTATGTTTATCTGTAAACCACCAAAACTTTGAGAACCTTACAACTTTTCCTAATCATGAATGTTAAAGCAAAACTGTTGAAAAAATGATAGATTGTTGTGAAGAGAGATGAGTAAATAGGACTATTGCAGTTCAGTGTCTTCATATGCGTACATATGAATTCACTACATACACAATTTTCTTTCCTACAGAAAACTTGATATATCCTTTTCCCCCTTTTTCCCTAATTGCATTTCCCCCTTTCTGTTATATAAAGATTGCATTCGGTTGCAACTGTCTTGGAAAAAGTTTTACCATGCCTTAGTTATTTAGATAATTTCCAAGCCTTTTATGTATAGATTTATTATTGTTCTACTATTATCCTAGACCCAGACTTTCAGTCTTATTAACTTTGAAAGTATGAAAATCCATCATAAATGATTAAAGTTAAAAAAAAAAAAAGTTGACAAAAGGTTAGTGTACTTGCTTACCAAGAAGATGAGAGTGTCAGTGAAATGTATGCTTGTTATGGAAAATGAAAAAAAGTTATGTGTGAAGTAAACAAAGAAAATAAACTAACATAGCCATTTTCACCACAGGATGCTTCTAAACACAACACATACTTTGAAATACTGATATAATTGTGAGAAGGCAGAAGTGTAATATTTAATCGCAGAAGGAAAGTTTGTTGAGTCATACTTTAAATACAGATTGACAAAACATAGTCTGAAACTGTAAAATACCTTCAAAGTTTGAAGGTTAGCAGGCAGACAAAAGACAGATTTATACCTGAACCTTCAGAAAATAGCTACCTAGTTTTAGAGCTGGTGAAATGCAGCAATGCTGAGCTCTACACTACAGTCCAAAGGAAATGTCACACTATCTGTGTTTATCTGTACCACCAAAACTTCACTTCAGTCTCAAGCAGGGCAGTGGTTTGGTGGAACTTTATGTGCTTATTCTCAGAGTGGGGACTGAAGAACTCCGTAAATGATATAAAGACTGTGTTGTGTTGTATTGTATTGTTCTGTAGAGGATTTAAGCCTCTTCAAGTAGAGCCGCAAACACAATAACCTAAAAGCTTATTGAGAGTTCATGTCAAAAACTATAAATAATTTCCCAACAGTTGCCATAGTTCCAACTATAGCGTTAAGAAGATAAAATAACATAGCATTTTATTCAAATAAAATAAAATATCAAATAATAAAATAAAATGAGAATATATATCCAGAATCCAAAAAGAAAAGAAAAAAAGCTTTCTTTGTATAAAATATCAATAAAATAAAACTTTTTAAATAATTTCCCCCCCCCCCATTTGTTTCTTATGTTTCAAAAAATGTAATGACATAGAACAATCAAACAAAGAAATACATAAATAAACACAAAATATTTTGGTATAGTAAGTTTTTTTTTTTTTTTTTACTCAAAACCACAACTGCTAAAAACTGCAGAAAATGTAAAGACATGGTCCAAAATTACTATATGTGATTTAGATTATATTTATGTACTCTTAGGAGTATATAAATGCAATATCACACTCGTAAACATGAGATATAGCTGTATATTGGCACAGCTGTGATTTGGTTTAACAGTTTGACGGCACGAGTGTGTAAATACACAAGAAACAACAACAGAGTTTCTTTAAAAACCCTCTTTTGTGCAGAACTAGTTCCTTCCGCCACGGTTTGACAGTTGAACAGCTGAGCCCAAGCCTCTGTTACTAACTCAAAAACGTCACTTTAAAACTAGTAACGAAAGTACATTGAGTTGTTTCATTAAAGGCTTATTGTATTACTGTTTTAAAAGCTCACTGTGTTATGTGTAGTAGAATATTATGAGAGACATAGTCTGAGTGCGTGTGATTACCTGCATCTGATACAGCATTCATTCTTCAGATCAATCTCATATTCACAATAAAACATTAGTTTGAATGTCTGCTGAGGAAAGCGTTATTTTTGTTGTAATATCCTTTCATCTGTTACGGGTGATTTCTGATGACAGCGCTGCTCAGTGCATTTGTTAGCTGTGTCAAGCTGTTGTGGAAAGAAAAAAAAAAACTTCCATTTATAACAGTGTTTATTTTTCAGTATAAAAGTCTTTACTGCTGACTCGTACAAGCAGTCTTTTGTCACCATCTAATGGCAGAATAATGTAACTAAAATCACCATCACGAGTATTTTCAATACTAAAAACTAGTATTAAATACTGCTGTTAATTATATAAATATTAGGTATTGAATAATAAATATTGAATAATATAGTCAGTGTTCTGATATACAGCACTGAATTTAAAAAAATAATGATGAGATTGTGCCAAAACTATTTGCTCTGAAACTCATAATAGATTGATGAGACCAAAGACTGCCTGTTACATTTACCCAAAACTAATTATATCTCATGTTTAACAACTATAGAGACATTAGAGCCAGTGGTAGATTCCAGAAGATCTGGCCAAGGTGAGGCTTCCCTCGGCAGGTTCATGAACACCCGCTGACGCCCTGGAGCCCACACGTCCGAAAACGTTGATGCAAATTTTAACAAACTGCATATTTGAAGTATAAACAAGTACATTCTCGCCTGAAACCTCTTAAAAATACATTCTGTGACACAAAAAACAGTATATTTTTTTAAATTATAGTGGATTTGGGTGTTCGCCATGACACTTGCTGTGAGAAGTACCACAAGCGGAGTGATACAATTGCAAATGGTGAAACGTCTGTTGGAATTCTGACTCTAATATCGCACTCGTATTAGACAATCAGATTTGAGGACCAGAAAGAACCGTTGTATAAAATATAATACATTGTCACCAACCAATTTTGCATTGCAAGGTTTGGTCATACAGTTTACTTACATACTTACTCAGAAGTGTATGGGAAGAACTTATTCAGCCAGATATGAATTACAAAAATGAGATGATCTGACACATTGCTTTATTTTACATTTACGTTTTTCCACTCCTAAAATGTGGCTTGTCTATATTATTCCAAGCTCTGCTGATATGGTGATTTGATCCTCTTTTTATGCTTTGAAGGAGAAAAGTGCATGCATTGTTTTTGACCTGTTAATTCATTGTCTCTTTTGATCTTGTGTGTGAGCTTGATTTGTACACAATCAGTGAAGTGTACAGGTTTTATTGATTACCCATCAGCCAGTCAAGCTTACATGCTCCGTTAGTCAGTTTGCATGTGATTAGTCAATAGGATAATACTCATGATGTGAGGTGCCCTACAAGATCAGTGCTTTTAACCACTTCTGCTCCTAATATCTACAACATTTGCTATATTTTATTTCGGAAATGATTTTTAAAGTTGTAAATAACACAAAGATGATTAAAATTCACATTTACTTGCCATTTCTATAATTACTTGTGAAATGTACTAGTTTCAAAATAAATCCTTCACTTTCACATTGCAATTTAATCTTAATGGGAAAGACTGATTAAATAAAGTTTGCCAAACAATGTAAAAGGATATGCACTCCTAGAGTTCTGTGAATAGTCTCATATTAGAGAAACCCAAAGAGAAAACTGATATTTCAATGTGTGACTTAACTGTGAGAATTTTCGCCCAATTACAGGAATAATCAAATATTAAAGTGGGTATTATTCAGCCAGAGATTGACTCACAGACCTCCTTAATCAGTTTCAGACCACTGAAGTGATAATGAAGATACTCATTATTAGTGGCAGTGGATATATGCTTCTATAATGGGCAGCTCTCAGAGGGTTTGTGTGATATCCACATTTGAAACTTTTGGCTTTGTGAAGTCGTCCACACTTTTGAACTTTGCAAAATCTGCTCAGGCTACAGAGCCATTATTTCCCGACCATATGTTTCACACAAGACTGAATTTAATAATTCATTTCACTTTGGGGCTGATGATGGCAATGATAACTGGGTCTAGCAAGGATGTGATATTTCAGATATTTGAATCTATCAGATTAATTAATTAATTAATTAATTAATTTATTTATTTATTATTATTATTATTATTATTATCATTGGTTTCAATTTAGTAGAATAAAATAATAAATATGATGAAAAAATAATGTTAGTTTAGATTTATTGTGTACTGAAAACAATTATACTACATTTATTAAAATAGAAGTAAAATTGCTGCTGTATATTTGTCTTCTACATAAATTCCCTTTTCACATTAAATGAGAAATCACATTATTTCATGGACTGTGGGTTTTGTTATTATGTCTAATATACTTTGAAGTGCTCTGTCCTTCTAACAACAGTCTCTTTGCAAAATATTCTGTGATTAAATGTGCCACTCAAACTGTTAAGATCAGACTGACCAGGGACTTGTTACTGTTATAAAATATACTTCAGCCACTCTTTTTCCAAACTTTTTTAGAATTATTATTATGCATTTCCAGAATGCTGGGTCAAGCACAAGATGCTGCAAAAGATGCAAGGAATCCTTCTAATGTGTTTACACAAAAAGCAATAGAAAAATAGCGTAGAGGAATTCAAAAACATGTTATGTATGAACGAATCTGAGACTAAATTCCAGACAGTTTGCCGGTGTATATTTTTCTGTGACATTTTCTGTTTAGGTTACATCGTTTTGCCAGTAGGTGGCAGATTCTTTCTAAAATGCTGATTGAGTCATGAATTAAACAAACACCACTACTGCATTGCAGTGTCTCTGAAATAGCTTTGTTTGGAACTATTTTCGTTGGTGGCAGAAAAACAGAGAGTTGGTTGTGTATTTGTCACCGCAGTTCTGGCTTGAAATGTCTGTTGAGTGGCGCTATAAATGTAATGATCTGTGACATTTTTTAAATAATGTATCGTCTGCATTACACCTAAACCTACCCGATAATATGAACAAAAGCGAATGTGACATAAACATGCAATTGCAAGCATGCCGTTTTGGCTTGTTTTTCGATCTTTCAGGTCTTTCATCGTCAGTCATGTTTTTTTTTTTTTTTTTCATGGGATTCGTACCCAAGGACTTCACATCCTAAGTCTAATTCCATGCCAACTGAGCTATGGAGCGAGCTTGTTACCTCTGGTACACGAAACATATGGGGGTTTAGCAAGAAGGGTTACAGCTGTGGCCAGAAACAAACCAAATTAAATGTTCTACCTATTCGACTGTATTTTATTCATATCTGCACCTACCCCTACCCTAAAACTACCCCATACAGTAATGCAAAAACAGTAATTACTGAGCTGTAATTCTAACTGTGTACAAGAATGATTACAATTGCTCGCCGTTTTACCACCTCTAGTGTTCATTTCTGTTGGAAACTGCAGTGATATGTATTTTGCGTCTTGCGAAAAAGTTCCCACACTGTAAAAAGTTTTCACCAGTTTTAACTTAAAAACTTAAGTTTAGTAGCTGTCTTACAATTTTAAGTTAAATCAACTTAAGTCATTTCAACTCGCAAGTTAAATCAACTAATTTTTATTGTAATAAGTTAAAATGACTTATAGTTTTAAGCTGATTTAACATAAAATTTTAAGGCAGCTGCTGAACTTAAGTTTTTAAGTTGAATCTGGTGAAAACTTTTTACAGTGCAGAGGTACATTTTCATCATGAGGCCAGGTAGTATAAAAAAGTACACTTATTTTGATGTTGGCTAACATTTAGTTGTAAGTAAAATGCAAATAAGTGTCAGAAAACATTACATTAGGTAAAAACCACTAGAACAATGTTACATATTTAGTTGACTTGTGTACTTACATTATCCGAAATGTTTTCAAGAATGTTTAAATGGCCTTGTTTTGCTACCATGATTTTCAAACCCATCCTGCTTCATACTACAGTGATGTTAATAAATCTTTAAAGCTCATCCATGAACATGATTTCTGCACAAGTCCTGTCAGATTACATTGGCTGTGGGGATGAAGACGACAACTCCAATAATTCCACACTCAATCAAAGCATCATCAAACTATGCCTTTGTTTCTTTGTTTGTTTTGAATATGCACCCTCTAGCCACAAGCCAAAAACGAAAATTAGCCCATGATTTACTCACCCTCAAGCAATCCTAGGTGTATAAGACTTTTTTTCCAGATGAATACAAACAGAGGTATATTAAAAAATCTTCCAAGCCTTATAATGACTGTGAATGGTGGTGTCGCATGCATGCTCACAAGAGAGTAACGTTCCTGCAAATGACATAGAACTCTCTCTTGTGAATGTGCCTATGACAGTTAGCAGAAGCTAGAGATTAAGGTTTATAAAGTTTTAAATATGGATATATTTTTTCACACAAATGCAGTTTTCTTTAGGAGGCTTTGTGGAGTCATGTGGAGTACTTTTTATGATGTATGGATGCACTTTATTTTGCTTTAAAATCTTGACCACCATTCACTGACATTATAAAGCATTTACTGCCATTATAAACCAATTGGAAGAGGCAGGACATTTTTTTTTAATATAACTCAGATTGTATTCGTCTAAAAGAAGAAAGTCGGTAGCACTTTATTTTACAGTCCTGTTTCTCATGTACACACTACTAAAACTACTAATACTACTAAAAACACTAGGTTAAAAACTGGAAAAGCTTTACAGCATACACTGTAAATGGCACTTAGAACTGCTCTCTCAAAGCAAAATCCCTGCCGTTATGTCCGACCCAGGATCTGAGTAATACAAAAACTACCTAAACATTGGGTTATTATGTCTGACCCATGGGAGCTGGGTAACACTAAAAAACTACCCAATGACTGGGTTGTTAAATTTACCCAAGAGCTAGGTAACACAAAAACTACCCAAACACTGAAAAAGTAACCCAAAAAATGTACCCAAAAGGCTTTTTGGTTAAAAAAACAACAACCCAGGATTTGTAGAGTGTATGCACTTATTTTAGTAATTATAATAACTAGGTAATAAATAGTTCCTAACCATGAACCTACCCCTAAACCTAACCCTACCCTATGTAGTTACCTTATATTACCAGAACTTTTTTAGGTAGATACACTGTAATTACACTATACATACATGTAAGTACACATATTGTAAAATAAAGTGAAACCAGAAAGTCATATACATCTAGGATGGCTAAACTATCCCTTTATGAAGATCATATTACTTTTGCAAAAAGTACCCTTTTTTAAAAGTATGCTAAATGAAGCTTGACTTTTATTACATTGTTATGTACTCGCAATTTTACAACTGTGTTGAGT
Source organism: Garra rufa (assembly GCF_049309525.1). Lineage (NCBI taxonomy): Eukaryota > Metazoa > Chordata > Actinopteri > Cypriniformes > Cyprinidae > Garra > Garra rufa. The sequence goes on from NC_133369.1 coordinate 47,380,092, forward strand.
TAACACAGCCAGAAACATAGGATTATACTACCTCCATATTTTACTCTTAGTGAGTCAGTTATATGCTAACTGGAATAATAGTGTACTTGTCTTCTGGTGTTCTGCTGTATTATCCATCATAATATCTCTATATTACTTCTCTATGACTAGGATTTTCATGAAATGACCACTTTAAGAAACAAGTCCAGTGCTATAATGATCTAAATTGTGTCCATTTTAATTCATGCTCTCCTGTTGGCTATCTAACCAACAGTTTTACTCACTAATGGTGCAAGTGCTGCCGGCTCATGAAAGCAAATATGAGTTTCCACCGGCAGTCTGTAGATGTCTCCTGGAGCTTTTCCAGTCCACCTGGACACGATACCACCTGTTATTAACAGCGCTAGACCACACAACAACAAATGTAATTACTGACCTGACCTCTACCCATTCTAATCACCCTCGCCAGGCTGACAGCAGTAATAATGTGTGATTTATAATCGTTCTAGCAGTCTGAGTGTGTATCACACACACACACCTGTGTCGCACAGCAGCTCCTGGTAATACAGCTGAAGATATCACAGGGTGAGCAATGTTAAAGACGTGTATTTCCATCCGGCGCACAGCGCAGGGCACAATTAGCTCACGTGCTAATACAGGATCACGTCTGTGATGTAGCAGCTGTTACCGGGCGCACTTGCACGGAGCCGCCTCATGTATGTTTCACATCGCCCTGAAGTGCGCACTAAACAGAGCGAATGCAACAGGCTGACACTTGGGTTTAGACGATTGTTGTTCCAACGTTTAGCAACACAACAGCTTGGCCCATAAATTAATTATTGTTATGGATTGAGTTGTCTGTCAGTCTGCGAGAGATGCCGTGTGAATGCGTGGTTGGGTTGGCGTGGGAACCCGAGAGCTCATTACAGTTATGGAGACAAACAAGCAATGAGCAAAATAAAATCCCATCTGCTCTTCTTTTAAATACTTCGCCTTCTCCAAGAAATCAAAGCTGATCTTAGTGCTTTAAAACACTCCTGATGTATATCAGCTTTTTAATGAACTTATTAGTATTATAAGAATTATTTATTAAATTATTGCTGCACTGAAAATCATATTTTGGACCAATTATAAAAATACTGTCATTTATAGCCAAATTATTTTGCTTTTCTGTAATTGGATGTACGGTTCGGTTAATGTTACATTTTCATTTCATATTAATACAATCAAACAAACAAATAAATAAATAATGTATACGCCCCCACAATGAACATCCCTTATCCGCTCTGAAAACTATACATTTCAGGAATTAAAACACTTTAGGTTAGGGAACACTATTCACTATTTACTAGTTACTTATTAGCATGTTTATTACTAGCATATTGGCTGTTTATTAGTACTTATAAAGCACATATTAAATCATATTTTTTTCAGCATATTTTTGATCCTGTAACCCTACTCCATACCTACACATAACTACTACAACAACTGTTCATCAAAAATATCCAGGCAGAGATTTCATTATCTGAATTCATTATCAATATTTTCTCAAATACTGATATTGACATATGCAGTTCATTGGATTATTTTGCATGTTGTGTAACTACACAAAACATATTTTATAATAACATATCAAATATATAGCTTTTTAAAACCAGATTGGTTTGTTTAGAGGTGGAGCACAGACTTTGCATGGATGTCACTTTGTATTGTATTTATGGGCAATGAAGAGAGCTCAGGGTGTTACAGGGGTTTAAGAAAAAGGTAGAGTGAAAGCTTCAAATGATTTCAGCTCTCCGTCCTTCAGCATATGAAATTATTACAAGCCGCAGAACATCATATAAACAAGAAATGCCATTATTTTCGCCTGCCTATCCTTCGATTCAGTGATAAATTGCACATTTTCAGAAAAAGCGTTACTGTTCCCTTGTCTCAAAATGGTTTCATTCATGGTTCTCAATATTTTTTCAGGCGCTTGCCATGGGAATGATGACAGAGTATTACCACTACATTTTTACTACCCTGGTAAGTTATGTATGAATCTTTTATATTATAAATCGCATTCAAAACCACAGTGATATTCATAAAATCATTTGGATTTCAGGCTATTATGTTCCCTAAGGAGGAATATTGAAACTTTTTTTTTCCCAGTGCTGTTTCCTATTTTCACCACTGATGTTTTACTCTGACTGAGGCCAAGAAAATATTCTATTGTTATTTTTAAATGACTCCCCCCCCATCTCTTGCTATCCCATTTGCAGGCCTAAGTTATATAAAAATGTTTAGAAAGCTTTTGTGATGTATTTATATTTATTTAATACATAAATCATAAATCCATTAGTTACATTTAATAAAAAATGACTGATTTGTTTTGTTTACAATTACCCTCCATTTTTATGTACTAAGAAAAACTGCAATCAAACAAAAGACAGAATATACACTATACTGCCAAAAGTATTGGCACACGTCCTGCTAATAAAAAGGTTTGACTACTTTAATAATTTCCACGAGTACAAATCTTAATTTTTAAGCATGTAATGATATTCTAGGGAATTGTGTGCTTCTAATTTTATAGCAACAGTTTGGACCCAACCCTTTTCTATTCTAACATGACAATGCCTTTGTGTATAAGGCAAGGTTAATAGAGAACTGATTGATTGAGTCAGTGTGGAAGAACTTCACTGTTCTGCACAAAGCCAAATCCTAATCCTAGCTGCACACTTCTGGTGTGACTTTAAATGCAACCTTGAGCCAAAAAATCAAAACCAAACATCAATGATGTGTACATACACTATATATGGACGAAAGTATTGGGACACCCCCTTCTTTAGAACAGAAAAAGGCACTTCCAAAACTGTGGCAACAAGATGGAAGCATAATTAATGTATATAAAAATTGTATTTCCATCTCTGTTGCACTAGTTTTGGAAGTGTCTAAAATGACTGTACCCATATGTACAAGTCATTGGTGTTTGGCGATGAGATTTTGGCTCAAGGTCTGCATTTAAAGTCACACTAGAGGTGTTCAGCTGGAATTACAACTTGAATTTATGAAGACCAGTCAAGTTCTTACACACTGACTGAATCAATCATTTATATTTGAACCTTGCTTTATACACAGAGGCATTGTCAAGTTAGAATAGAAAAGGGTTGTGTCCAAACTGTTGCTGTACAATTGTAAGCACACAGTTCCCCAGAATATCATTATATGCTTAAACATTAAGATTTGTACTCATGCCCCTGGTTTCACAGACAAGGCTTAAGCCTAGTCCTAGACTAAAATGTAAGTCTGAGCTGTTTGAACTGAAAGAAACGTGCACTGACTGATCTAAAAATATATCGGTGCCTTTGTTTTGTCTCAAGATGCACAACAGTAATGTTTTTTTCTAAGCATGTTTATAAAAATTACTTAAATATCCTAATTGAACTATCTGCTAATCCTGGCTTAGTCTAAGCCCTGTCTGTGAAACCGGGCCATGGACTTTACTAAAGTAGTTAAACCTGTTCATTAGAAGGGGCTGTCCCAATACTTTTGGCAATATAGTATATGTTTTATAAAAAAAAAAAAAAACGCAAACACGTTTCATGGCAGGTACATTTTCTGTTTTTGCTCATGACATCAAGGAAGCTTACTAGATTTTACACTGAAGCTTGTATATAACACACATTCCTATTGTGGTTTAGTTTTTTTTTTCATCTATTTATAAAGTTTTCACATTTTTTAGGATCTCTTCGCATTGGATGTGGAGCCCTATCGCTACAGCGGGGTCAACATGACAGGATTCCGTATCCTAAACACAGAGAACAGCCAGGTGTCCTCCATCATCGAAAAGTGGTCCATGGAGCGTCTGCAGGCGCCTCCTAAACCAGACTCTGGCCTGCTGGATGGTTTCATGACAGTAAGACACTTTTACAGCATGTTCTCTTTTAAAATATTTAGGGCAATGATTTTCAGCTCGCTTTGCTTCAGGAATCAGATTTTTAACGTGCCATCGTGTGACAACCATACACTGTTTTAAAATTGGGCAACACTTTGTTTTGATAGTCCACTTTAGACATTCTTCTAACTATAAGTAACACGTCAACTACAGTACCAGTCATGAGAGTACACTCAAAAAAATGGTTTTGTGCCATTGTTGGTTTTATTTAAATATTTTATTTTAAAACAACATATATATATTTTGTTGTCCGCCAAAACACTATTGCATTGTGCTTAAATAACTTAAGCTGTTTAATTATCCACTTTACTTAATTATGAATTGTTAAAGTAACGCAAAGAGTTTAATTTCACCATTCAAAAACGGGATGTGACAATTTCTAAAGTATTTGATGAAGACACGTCGTCATGATTGATCATTATTACAGACACCTGATGTTAATAAGCAGAATCACCAAAAGAGGGAAAAAAAATTTAAGCAACCATTATAGTGGTCAATGTTTGCATTAGTTGGGCTCTTGACCCTTAAATCTTCAATGTTAGATATTGTTTGGCTGCTTTTACTGAGTTATAACAGCTAGACAAGCCAAGAACAAAAGTCATCAAGTAGCATTGACTGTACTTAAAATAGCTATCATCATATAGTGACTTAAGTACTTGACTTAGGTTTTCCTTACAGATTTCAATAGAACTGTGAACAAAAGATCTGTCAGTTTTGGCTTTATGAGACAGATGAAGAAAGAAAAAAAAAGCTTTTTTGCTTTTAGACACACAGACATGAAGAATCAGTGTGAGAATCACAACAACGGTGACCACCAAAAAACCAAGTTGTAGCCAATCAGAACTCATCCATGACTCCCATCATGCATTGCGACATGAATAAATTATGAGCTGTTTGGCCTATTTTTTAGTAAACCAAAACAAGCTGACTAAACTTAATGGTTTTAAGTTAAAGGACATTGATTACATTGATTTGGTTGGACATTACTATTTCACATTGATTTTCCTAATTCAATTGTGTTGTCTTAACAGAATAATTTTGAAAAGATTGAAAAAAATCCTTATATGTTAATAATAAACAATTTGGTTGTTTGGAACCACTGTCCATAATTGAATTGAGTTAGTTTAAAGAATCATTTTTTTGAGTGTTAGTAGACTATAAGTTAATTTGCAACTATATTTCAACCTATTCTATTAACCCTAACCCACCAGTCTAACTCTAAACCTACTGTAAGTCAGTCTAACTCTAAACATTCAGCTAATACTCTGACGGTTAGCTGACATGTAGTTGCAAATTAATGAGAGCTAAAAGTTTTTTTCTTGTACAAAGTAACAAAAATGAACTAAAAAGTAACATTAATCATTTGAATATGTATATACAACAATACAAAACACAATATATGGTCAGCACACACCATATTTATCCTTGTTGCACTTGAACATGTATTGCATACAGTCTGTATTGGGTTACACTTTATTTTACGGTGTCCTTGTTACAGTGTAATTATACATTTAAGTACTAAGTAATATTAATTAACTACATGTACTTACTAGGATTAGGGTTTGTTTTTGGGTCACCTGCATGTAATTATGCATAATTTATTGTTATTATAATAGTAAGTACATGTAACCTGTAACAAGGACACCTTAAAATGAAGTGCTACCTTGTGTTTTGTTTTTCTCCAAGTAGTTTTGGTTCATGGCTTTCAAGGATTAGGTCATGTCTTACAGCCTGTCTATGTTGGCATATGTTTAACTTGGCTTTACCTTGTGACAAATGAATTTGTGCCAAAATACCATAGCGTTCGATTGGACGACAGTATTAGACTTCAACAACAGAAACCACTGTTAACTATGCAAGATTACATGGTTAGTTGGATTTTAGTATTTAGATTTTTTCAGTGGCTCAGACAGATTTTTTTGCAATTGTTTGTCTGTTGCTTGTTATTTGCAATAGTGAAGTCAGAAATCATAATATGAAATTAAAGCTGCGAGCAGCGATGAACGGGCCCTCGCACCTGGGCTCACCGCCGACCGGTGGCTTCAGGAAATCAGCAAACGGTGGGCAGTATGCTTTTAAAACAGTAAATATAGAAAAAATATGTCATAAGTCATTTAAATGTGCCAAACTTGCCGCTGCCAGATGGTGGCGCTATGCCTATAACTGATTATTGGCATGTAGATGTGTTCAGGTCAGCACTATTATCAAACATATGAAGTTTGGTGCAGATTGACCTTGGTATGTTTGAGTTAGTGAAAGATATGATATATCCTGCTGCCAACAAGTGGCGCTATGATAATATCTGAATATTGGCCTTTAGGTGTCTTCAGGCCAGGACTCTTACCAAACCTGTGAATTTTGTGGCAGATCAGACATTTTATGGCTAAGTTATAACAACTCAATGAAAACTCAAGATCTTCACAATTTAACATCTCTAAGGCCTCAAGATCAGACTGACCAAATATAATGTTGATTTAATTAAATGCAATCAATGCAAGGACTTCAGATAATGCCAACTGTGAACCAATATGCAAAATTTTCCCTATACTCTGATGATGATGATTAGAACATGATTCATGATGATAATAAAATGTTATTATTGCTTGCTTTACGTCCACCACTTCTGCTTAAATGTCATTGTTACCTATCTGTACAAGTTTTGTGTGGATATTGCTTTGCTGGTGACTCCTCCTGTTACAAGACAGCACTCTTAAGCGCTACATAACTAAGAATCAATATTCACAGTAACCCTCTGCTAGTTTGGATTTAAAGTTTACAGAATTGAAAGGGTTAGACTTTAAAACCAACACACAGACACATACACACAAAATATAAAATGTTGCCATCCAGTTTCATTTGTTAAAATTAACTATATTAGTTAACACGACCAATAAATAAATAGCATTTATTAATGTTAATTAATATTAAGCTAAAAAAGTATTCATATATAGTTTATGTACTGTGAATTAACATGAACATGAACACAGTTCATGTGGGTGTACAGCAATACACAATAAAGTGCTCTATAAACGCTTCATTCTTTCAAAATATCTTTAAAAATCAAGTTGAGTATTTTAACGGGGTGATACATATATATATATATATATATATATATATATATATATATATATATATATAACTGATCTTAAAATTATGGTTTTCAGATGTTTTGAAGAGATAACAGTAACGTTTGTTTTGTTGTCAAAGTTTGTCTTAATTTTTTATTATTATTATTTTATATTCAATAAATAACACTATGTAAATATTGTCTATCAATGAAAATAAATTGATCATGCTAAAAAGTTGTATTTTTTTAAATCTTTTGCTATGTGACTGAATAGGACAAGTTCATGGTACAGTTAAGTAAAAAATAAATAAAAAACAACAACTGCAAAATACGAACAATGAAAGACTTAGTGACCCTTTATATTTTCTCAAAATATCAGACTCTCAAAGATCAGACATATTTATGTAATTACACTACATACAGTACATGCATTTTTTGTTCAAAGATGGTCTGTAGGATGGCTCTCTACTCTGTCACCCTCTCTGCCTCTCACCCCTCCCCCCTGCAATAATGAGCTTCTCTGTGCCTGACTGAACGCACACACATACTGTAGAGACATTCACCAGAGTGACAGCAGGTTTCTGAGTTATTTTTTTAATTTTCTTTAATTCATTGAAGCTTGTATAAAATTTATATTTCCAGCACTTGCTCAGAATGATTAGATCTCTGTGTGAAAAAAGTTTTAAAGAGTTTGGATGCTGCACTTTAAAGATATAAAAAATTAGGGTTATGTTTTTTACTACATCTTTAAAAAATCACCACGTCAACACCGTTCGAGATATCCAAAATCCGCTCGCAATTTAACATCTTCAGAATCTTCTCTTCATGTTAAAAAAGTTTGGTGTGAACAGCTGGTTGTTCTTAGGAGTAGTGTGAATTTGTTTACTACCTGATTTTTCAAAAAATCCACCTTCAAATCAAAATAGCCGGCTTTCTGTTGGTCTTAGCTAATGAGTTTGATTTAGAAAGTTGTCCAGATTGATGAGATTAATATATGTACAGAGTTTGGTGACTGTAGGAAAAACTAACCCCCCAACTTTTGTCAAAAGATGGCGCTATAGAGTGCCTGCTCCACGCCCATTTATGACCTTTTGCCAGTGTCTAACTATCATTAATATTGATGTGTGTGTTGAGTTTCATGAAATTCTAAGCATGTTATCTGCCTCGAAAAGACAGGAATGTAATTTTAAAGTTTGACACGTTGCCATGGCAACAGCATTTGATTTATCATCGACCCCTTTACATATTCTTATTGGCCGTGTTTTGACATGATTTTGATGAAGTTTAAAGAAAATCGATTAAAATTAAGAGGCTGATTTCAAAGCATTTTGAAAATGACACGTTTCCTGCTGCCAGTTGGTGGCGCTATAACTTTGACTCATAATAGTCACATTTATGGAATCGGCATCATACAAGGAACAAACTGGTGAAGTTTCATCAGAATCAGGCAATGTGTGCAACAGTTATTAGACACTTCCTGTTTCTCATTTCTCGCCATAACTTTGTCGCCTTGCCACGGCCAAACCGTTCGAGATATCAAAAATCTCCTCGCAATTTAGCGTCCCCAATGTCTTGAGATCATGCTGACCGAGTTTGGTGACAATCCCATGGAATTCCTGGGAGGAGTACGTTAAATTCCAGAGCATGCGCTTTTTAAACAGCCCTAAATATCTCACTTCCTGTTGCATGGAGCCCATGACATAGAGTACAAAAGTTGTTCAGCTCGATGAGTTCTATATGTGTACCGAGTTTCATATCAATACGCGCAAGTATGTGTGCGCAGTACATCAAGTTTTCAAACTGTGTTCCAGGGGGCGCTGTAGAGGCCCTGAACCACGCCCGGGTCCCAGCCTCTGTGGCGTCCGGACGACGGCAGATTCCGACGTGTGTGCAAATTTTCAAGAGTTTTTGAGTATGTTAAGGCCCCCAAAAGTGCCCCAACGGTTGAAAAAAAATAAAAATAAAAATAAAAAAAAAAACAAATTAAAGCTGCAAGCAGCGATGACCGGGCCCTCGCCATATGCGCAGTCACCATACCGATAGCATCAGGAAAACGGTGCCCAGTTGGCACATGCATTCACAGTAACCCTTCTTCCAGGGTCGATTTAAAGTTTACCGAATTGAAAGGGTTAATTAAAATCAACACACAGACACATACACATACACACAATATTTAAAATGTTGCCATCCAGTTTAATTTGTTAACATTAACTATATTAGTTAACATGAACAATAATTAAATGGCATTTATTAATGTTAATTAATATTAAGCTAAAGAAAGTATTCATATATTATTAAAAGGTACATTAGTACATTTATTTATATTTGTTAAAAATATTTGTGGGTTCATGTATTTATAATACATTATAAGGGTATTCTTAAGGCATTATAAGGAATGCATAATACATTATAAAAAACCTTATAATATGTTGTATAATCTCATGAGCATTCATAAGAACAGTTTTAATGTATTAGAATTTTTACTTTTTTTATTATAGCTTTTATGAGTATGATTACCTCCTCATAGTTATAATGTATAAGTCTCATATTTTGCCATCTTACTGATGTCACTTTACTTAAAGCATACAAAGATCACTTATAAGTAATAATAATAATAATTCTCAAATAGCCATAAGATCAGGTATCAGATCAGATGAATGTATAATATGATCAGTTTAATTATTTTGATGGTACCCGTTAGACAGCTTTTTATAAGTAACTCTGCAACTGCATGTCAGCTAGCAGTAATTATTATTAGTAGTGTGCTAAATATGTGCTAACACTGTATTTTGACAGTTCCCCAAAAGACAAACTGATTATAAGTAACTTTGCAAGAACATGAACCTTCTACTTAGCCTAACATTAATCTAAGTCTACACTGTAAGGAGTGTTAGTTGGTGAGATTTAGTTGCTTATAGTCAATAGAATAGAATATAATGTAAAAAATAAATCTAATATGATATAGTCCATTACAAATGAAGTAGATTTAATATGGTGTCTATTGTGTGTTATAAATCATAATCTTAAAAGTTATAACCTCTAATATTTAAGTATTATAATGTATGATATTTGTTGTTATGAATATTCATTGGATGATATAATATATTATATTATACGTTTTTTTTATAATGCATTATGCGTTCATTATAATGCCTTAGAAATACCCTTATAACAGGGGCTTCATAGAAAGTGTTACCAAATCAGTGAGAGACAAACAAAACATTTCATAATTTTTCATAAAAAAAATAAAATAATGCTTTTTAGTGTTTATTTTAAAATTATTTAAAAGTATTCTGAAAGTACAGTACATAACAACTGCAAATGAATCTATGCATTCGTTTCTTTGTTGTACATTATGAATGAGCAGAATAGCTTTAGAGGTAAAAATATTCCTTATCATACGAGGACCTCTGGTGTTCATGCCTTGTATTACAGTTTTCATTTCTCTCTTTCACTTCTGGATACTTTTAATGTTTTTGGGGCCTCTGAGCATGATAAAATTTTGATACCAAGCGTATTTTCTAAGAATGATTTGTTCTTCATATATACAAAGTTTTGAAGAGTTGGTATTAGGCACTTTAAAGATATATGAAAATTAATGCTACTTTTTTTACTGTGACTTTAAAAAATCACCACATCAACACCATTCAAGATATCCCAAATCCGCTCACAATTTAGCATTTTGAGTATATTCTTATCATGTTGACAAAGTTTGGTGTGAATTTCTTGTTTCTGCTTTGTTTAGTATGATTTTATTTACAGCCTGAATTTTCCAAAAATCCACATTCAAATAAAAATAGCCAACTTCCTGTTTATTATAGCTAATGAGTGTTAATTAGAAAGTTGTCCGGATTGATGAGAGCAATATACGTACCAAGTTTGGTGACTGTAGGCAAAACTAAACCCCCAACTTTTGTCAAAAGGTGGCGCTATAGAGTGCCTCCTCCACGCCCATTTATAGGCTTTTATCAGTGTCTAAATATCATTAATACAGATGTGTGTGTTGAGTTTCATGAAATTCCAAGTATTTTAAGTGGCTCGAAAACACAAAAAACTAAAGTTAAAGTTTGACACATTGCCATGGCAACATGATAAAAGTTATCGATAATGCCCTTCACAGATTCTCATCAGCCGTGTTTCGACATTATTGGGATGAAGTTTGAAGCAAATTGAGTAAAATTAAGAGGCTGATTTAAAAGCATTTAGAAAACGTTGCGCTTTCTGCTGCCAGTTGGTGGCGCTATAACTTTGACTCATAATAGTCACATCTCTGTGACTGGCATCATACGTTGAACAAACTGCTGAAGTTTGGTCAAAATCAGACAAAGTGTGTTAAAGTTATTAGACACTTCCTGTTTCTCATTTCTCGCCATAATTTTGTCGCCCCGCCACGGCCAAACCGTTTGAAATATCAAAATTCCCCTGGCAATTTTGTTTCCCCAATGTCTTGAGATCATGCTGACCGAGTTTGGAGGCCATCGGTGGAAAGGCCTTGAAGGAGTATTTCAAATTCCATTGCATGCGCTTTTTAGACATCCCTGAATAGCTGACTTCCTGTTGGGCGAAGCACGGACTTTGAGCATTAGAGTTGTTCGGCTCGATGACGTCTATATGTGTATGAATTTTGATAAATATAGGTCAACCGGTGTGTGCTCCAGAGTCCCTCAAAAGTTGAAATTTTTAACGCTGTGCCACGCCCCCCCCAGGTGACCCCCCCATGTCAAAGTTTGTCCGGCCCTGATGGCCGCAGGTTCCAATGCGTGTGCAAAGTTTCAAGAGTTTTCGTGTATGTTAAGGACCCCGAAATCCCCCAAAACATTGATGAAATAATAATAATAATAATAATAATAATAATAATAATCCTTAGAAAAACAATAGGGCCTTCGCCCATTCTGGGCTCGGGCCCTAAATACAGTCAAGGTGATAAAAATAGAGTCTGTTTTTAATTGATGCTGGTATGCGCTGCTCTGTCTGTGTATAGCACTATTCCCCAGAGAGCTTGAACCAACAACCTGCAGGGTACGCTGCGATCTGAAGCGTGTGTGATAAACAGGGATTCTGCTGTAGTGATCTAAAAACTGTCTGATATCAGCATACTGGCAGTATCCCAGTTCTTCCTCAACAGTGGCTCTCCTATCCGGGAAAAGGGCCAAGATATGAACTCACTAGAGGCTGGGTGAGACGGAAACAGAGGAAAGATGAGAACTCACATGCCGGAAAGATCCAACCTGCCAAAATAACTCTCATGGGACACAACACAATGACACTTCATTGGACTCGTTCCTTTACGTCCTGTTTAGAGAGAAATTTACCCAGCTATGATAAGTGAAGACTTAGATTCTGTCATGATTTACTTGCGCTAACGTCAATCCAAACTTGTCTGACTGTTTTTGTTCTTTGGAACACAATAAGAGATATTTAGCAGAATGCAGGGGGGTTGGGGAGGGGGGGGTGCTTAAAAAGTCATGACTTATAACACTTTTTAAAATTTAAGGTTATTAAAAAGGCTCTTAAAAAATAGTCTTGTTAATGTTGGTTAGGCTCATCTTGGAGTGGTGTTAGAACAAGAGGAAACACAATGCTCTGACTTTTAAAACACCTGGTCCTTGCTCCAGGCAAAATTACACCGGTCTGCAGGCCGCTTGACTTCTAAATCTTCTGGTTATTTCCGATATTGTGTTGGAACCCTCATAATTTTTGTCCGTCCAAACAAAGTTTCATGAATCAAAAAGTACAGAAAGTAGTCATACACTGTAAAAAGTTTTCACCAGTTTCAACTTAAAAACTTAAGTTCATCAACTGCCTTAAAACTCTAAGTTAAATCAGCTTCAAAGTACATGTCATTTTAACTAATTTTATTGTCGTGAGTTGAAATGACTTGTAGTTTTAAGTTGATTTAACTTAAAATTTTAAGGCAGCTGCTAAACTATGGGTGATTTCTTATTTTTATTTTTTGGGTCTTGAAAAGGCTTAATTTGCCCTTCAACAAATCAAGACATTTAAAAAGGTCTGAAATCAAACAGAAAGTTTTAATTTGTTAAAATCATGGCATTGAATGTTGGATGTACTGCAAAAATGAATATTTTCATCATTACTTGAAGTACAAAATGAAAATATGAAGTCACAAAACTTGAGTTTATCCTTAAAACAAGAACAAATATGTGTCAATGAGGTATGTTCAAAGGAATAATTTTCCCTTTGAAATAAGCTTGAATTTTTCAGAGCCCATTAGCAGATATTTGCCCTTGGTTTAATCATAACATAACTTTATTTTGATTAATTACTCAGAAATACTTTTTATGACGTATTGCTTCTTAAGTAAATTTATCTTGATTTAAGAAACTGAAGGGGAGACACTGCAGGCAAAAACACTGGTTTTTCATGCACCTGTTAGGTTTGAGATTTTGGGCTTTTTGTTGTTTCATAAATTGTTAGTTTTTCTGACTAGTTGAAAGAAAACACCCAAAAGACACTGTTAAGTGTTTCTTTTATAGCGCTTTATCTATTTGTGTCAATAGATTTCAATTACAATACATATTTTTAAAGTCTGTTTTCTCAAAATGATTTTTTTCTCTCCGACACTGAGCCATAAATCTCCACTTCAGTAACACTTACACGCACTAAACTTAACATTTTTTGGTAACTTTCATGTCGCTTTTCTACTTTAGAATAGGGAACATAATCTGAAGTGATACTGAATGTATTAGTGAGAAATTTGCTTGCTAGCTATTAATAAATTCAGGGAATGGGTAATATTTAGTTTTTAAATCATTTGTTAGTATGGAACAACTGCTAGAAAGACTGTGCTTTTGCGTAACAGTGTTTTTCTGTTAATTTAAATGTCTGTGATGAAATGCCTATTCTATATTTATTTTATACTTATAAGCTACACATTCACATAGTGTATTGAGAACTTATAAAGTGTGTAATTCACACAATACAAGCTATTAGTTTGTTTTATGTTTAGCTGATTAATACACTGTTAGGACAGAAACAAGTATAAAGGGTATATAAGACAAAAATAAGACAACAACCAATAAAGGCCTTATAAATAGCTTGTAATGGCATACAAGTCCATAACTAGTCACTTACAAATGCAGTTATTAGTCATTAATTACTGTCTAATTCCTGATCCTTAAAATAAAGTGTTACCAAATTTTTATTCCTGTCTATATTCTGAAGGTTTTTACAGAGGGATTTGTTCATATAATTTGCTTGATTTTATACATTTTATTCCCACCAAAAAGGTCTGTTCAAATTTGTTTCTGAATTATGAAGGGATCCCCTCTGTAAAAAACATTTGACTGACTCCATCCAGTGTTTAGATTTTTGTACTAAAAGTGTACGCAAATTAGCGCATATTTCATTAAATAATGCCTATTTCATATTTAAACCTAACATTTTGGAAAACTTGTAATACAAAAATGTTTGCAATTATCAATGTAATCAATTAACTGGGTAAGTAAGGTGATAACTATTAGTTTTTTTTTGTTACCCTATTCACCTGCAGTGTCTCGCCTTAAGACGTGCACTGGAAAACAAACAATAATAAGGAGGAAGAACATAATTTTTTTATTTATTTATTCATTTTTTGTCAAATGAAATGAAAATGAAAAGTACTGTCATGTAAAAGTAGTTCATATGACTCATGTCTTCTAAAGTAGTCATTGACGTCAAGCCTGACATGACCTGTCCTGAGTTGTTGAATGTGCGCAAAGATGAATGAGATTTAGCAGAGTTGATGTGACAGATTTGACTTACATTTGCTTCTCACAGAAATTCACTGTACAGCTGTTGCAGAACAAATTTGGAATATTGTTCACAAATTGTATGGAACTTTTATATTGCATTTTTGGAGCTTGACAGTGTGGATTTTTGAAACCATCTCTTTGTTCAAAACATCTCATGGAAGAACTAAAATCATACAGCTTTGGAACAGCATGAGGGTGAGCAATCCTTGAATAATTTGAAGAAAGAATCCAGTAGAGAGTGAGCTATATCCTCACACACATTCCATGGATATAGACAGCTGAAGGGAGGCCAGCTGGAAGGTAAATTTCCCCTTTCTAACCCAGTCAATTAAAAGACCCAAAGCCTTTAATTAGCTGACTCAGCCTGTCTTACAGTACAGCTCACACAGTAACTCATCAGTCTATCTTCACTCATCAGCTCTGAAAAAGGACAAACTCTCGCTATTCAAGGCTGTCTATCCACATGTCAATCCATCCGAGTTGTAACATTGAC
The DNA here is from genome assembly GCF_049309525.1 of Garra rufa. Taxonomy (NCBI): domain Eukaryota; kingdom Metazoa; phylum Chordata; class Actinopteri; order Cypriniformes; family Cyprinidae; genus Garra; species Garra rufa. The sequence goes on from NC_133369.1 coordinate 47,395,319, forward strand.
AGCCATGATTATTTAGAAACCATAATGGTTCAGGTTTCCCTGAGAGCTGCATTCGAAGGCAGGCGTTAATTAATCAGCCAAATGGCAATCAGTCAGAGGCTAATGCATATTGACACTGTGAAAAGTTTCCTTTAATGTTTGATTAGCAGTTTCACTGGTTCGCTATATTTATGGTTCCATTAAAGCTTTATATTGAACCACTGTAACATATTGAGCTGAGCTTGTAACAAATACTTCTGAGAAGTAGTAGGAATTCCAAACAGATCTTTTTAGATTGTTTCTTAGTTCTGTCCATTTGTTTAAAAGACGAATTTGCCTTAAACAAATTCTAAAATATTTCAGCTTTAGATTCAGTTAACTGAGTGTTGCATATTGATGATGCATATTGCATGCAATACTGGCAAGTACTTACAGTAGGAAAAAACACAAATTCTAAAATTCAAGATGTCAGGTTCATATTAGGATTGCTTGTGTGAAAGAACAAGAAATTAGATTTTCCAAACTTAGACAGATTTATCAAATTAAATAGAAAGGTTTCATTTGAGGAACTTAGTAGCAAATAAACAAACTGAAAATAAAACAATTTAAAAAAATGTCAAACTCAAATTTTTCATTAAAATATTGTCTGCTTTTGGAGACGGCTGTGCCATCATTTTTTTTTTTTTTTTACTTTCTAATTTTTCTTTTCTCTCCTGGGCAAGTTTTTTTTCTCTCATGTAATTGTCTAACTTTCTTGGAAAGAAAGAAAAAAAATATTTTAAATCTTTCGATAAACAACAATTCTGCAAGCTTCATTTATTATTCTCTCTATATATTTTTTGAATAGAAATTGTAAGAACAATGTTGTATTATTGTTTTCAGGTAGGGCCAGTGTTTGTGAGATTTGTTCATGGGTAGTGGGATATCACATTCTACATATTTTCTCTTTGGACAATAATTAATCTTCATACGGTGAAAGGCTGCCCTAAGTCATGGTTTAACATGGATAATGAAAATGACCTAACAAGGTCCTCAGACTTATTAGCATAATTTCCTTTGGTGCTAATTGCTTTAGCTTCTGTCTGATTTACTTGGAAGGAGCTCATCTACAGGACAACTCATCATTGAGGAGAAAAACGCCCATTCATGGCTGCAGCCCCAGTGTCCTTGTGGGTTTATCTAAGGAGACAGAGCAGAAAAAGTGTCCAGATAAAAAAGGTCCTTACTGGGACACCAATAAATATGGGAAGGGCACTTTAAAGGGATAATTCACCCAAAGATGAAATTTACCCCATGATTTATTTACCCTCAAGCCATCCTACGTGCATATGACTTTCTTTTTTCAGATGGATACAATCAGAGTTATATTAAAACATGTCTTGGCGCTTCCAAGCTTTATAATGTGGAGATTTTGAAGCAAAATAAAGTGCATAAATCCATCATAACAAGTATTTCACACGGCTCCGGAGTCCTCAATCTTTAATCTTTCTAATGATACACAGTTTGTCCAGCTCAAGTAAGAGGCTGTGAAAGTGAAACAACAACAATCTGAGGCCACTGGTGATCTTTGCATTTTAAGAGATTAGAAAAACACCACAAGGATTTGTAAAGAACAAATCCACAACTAACCCAGAGAAACGTCTCTACACACGGAACATAATGCTAATAAACACACGATTAGTAAAGTTTATTACACGTGTCCTCATTTTGTACCCCCCAATTTGTGTTTTGTTTTGCTTTCTCCTCTGTGCTTCTGCGTTCATCATTTCTCACCGGAGTTAAGCTATGCCTACGTTTTACTTCATCCACTGGAATGCCACTCTCTCATGAATTACCGTTTATAAAGAGCCAGGACATTTTAATATAATTGTATTTGTCTGAAAGACAAATACAGCTAGGATGGCTTGAGGATGAGTAAATCATGTGATAATTTTCACTTTCTGGTGAATTATCCCTTTATTATGTTACCAGAGAAATATTTTGCTATTGCTACTATCTTAAAATGATAAAATCCTGATTATGTTTCCAGGCAATTAAACTGTCAATTGTATCGATAGTTTGACAACATTTTACCCAAGACCAGAGTGTGAGTATGTGATTGTCACTTGCCGTCCTGAGACAAGCTCAGACATGAAATCTATGGAAAGCTTCTTGGAAAATGTTACCCACAAGATCACAGTTCATTTTCAGAGAAAGTGATGAATGGAGATGAGTAGTGTCTTCAAAAGTACCTGTACAGAGTACTGCGTCTATTTTGGCATTTGCCCATTGAAAAGCTTAAAAAGCTTCTATTTGCAATATGTTTTACTGGTATTGGTACGGACTAGTTTTCGCTAAATGTTGGTACCTTAGATCACTAGAATTGTGAGCAGTCAAATGAAAATGTTAAAGGTTTTTCATGAAACAAGAGATGAATAAATGAATAGTATAATGGTGCAGATTTATTTTTAAGAATTACACATGCACCATGGGTAAATTTTGTCTGTCTGTATCTGATGGATCTGTCTGTTGTCATTGTCTTGTGGGACATCTTCCTGATTGGCGGCTCTCGGCAGGGAGTAAACGTTTGCTCGAAAAGGACAGGTGATACTCAGCCCCACCAGCATGACTCTATTCAAAACCTAGTGTTCCGCAAATAGCCCATAAAGCATGAGTATCAACCTCCGTATCTTTCATTACACCCATTAAACTTTCCTCAAGTCCTTTTTGCTTAACAAATGGGCTCCTTGAGGAGCTGCCAGCTTTCTCTGATCCCATTAGCCCCTCCATTCCAAGGTCATCACAGTATTGCCTAGAAAGAATCCCTGTTTAATGGCAATCCCTATACCCACAGGGCTTTAACACATTTAGGTTTTCTGGAATAATCCAAGAGCCCCGGAGAGAAACGACTGAGCTCACTAGCCAGAAATGATTGAAATGACTCCATAATGTGTGGGTGCATGTGACGAGCATGTGATGTTGCATTTGGCTGGGAAATTTCTTCACTGCGCCTTGGCTGCGTCTTCGTTGCTGCGAGATGAGAATGTCTCTAAAGCTGTGGTATTTGAGAAAAACCCCACCCTAGCTGCCTCCTCCTCCAAACGAAGCCCCTTTAAGCCATAGCCGACTGCCTCCTCCAAGGATAAGTGTGGTTGGTTGGTTGGTTTTGGTTTGGATCGAGGCGCTGAGATTTGGCTCAGACCTGGACCACATGCTGTTGGAGGTATTTGCACTGCGGTTAGGTTGACATGAGGAGGATCTGACATGAGCATCTCAGCTCAGCCTGAAATACTGAGCCAGCTTTTGTGCACCTGAACTATGCAGGGATCTCCAATCTTTCTCTCTGTGACGGTTTATCGTAAAGCAAGTGGCTTGTTTTTCTCCAAGACATTTTCCCACTCTTGCAAATGGATGTATTCTAAAATGGCAGTGGTTTTATTGGTCTGTTCCAAATCACTGAGCTGCTTTGCTCTCTACTGTTTACATAGGCAGCTGTCTTCCTAACCAAAATGGAACCTCATAAGTGATTGATTTGAATTAGGCAGCAAATAGACTTGACTTACAATTGATTCCCATTGAGGTTGATGTTATCATGTTACTAAGCTAATGTCATAATACGCTAATAAGCATAAAACATACAATATTACATTTATTTATTTATTTATATTTACATTATAATGTTGGGTGAAATAATTCATTGTAATCTGTTTGAACAATTTTATTTCCAAAGTTAAGTAAAGAATAATTGACAATGGGCCATTTGTTTTGGTAATGCACTTCAGCTGTGCATTATTTTCAATAATTTAAATGACCATGATTACAACCCCTGTAAGACATTGTTCAGATATTTTTTTCAAGGCATTTGTCAGGTTTTTGTCCTTAAAATGCTCTTTTGTGTCAGACTAAATGCATCTCATCCCAAGCCTCTGTTGGTAATTCCAGAACGCTGTTTTAGAGCCAGTGTCATAGCTTTTTAAATTGTGAACTATTTACTGAAAAAGTCACTGGGTAACATTGCTGAAAAGATTCTGAGTGCATATGTGTCTGTAGTGTATGTGTGCAAAGTGTGTGAGAGAGAGCAAGAGAAAGAAATCCCACTTTGCATAGATAATAAAACGTAATTTAGTTGGGAAAACATGGAAATTGTCCTTTTTATCTAATTGCTCGTCATTTTTGTTTGCTTGGTCAGTATCTTTGTTTGTTTTGGCTATTTTTCTGGTTTAGGCTATGGTTGACAAGCCTGGAACTACTTCATACATGTTAAGTTTCCTGGAAAATAATTGCACGCCTTAGAGAATGTTCTTCGGCCAATCAGAATCAGGCATTCAACAGCCCTTTAGTATAAATGAACATAGACTCTTATTTCTTTGTTAAGATGAATACAATGTAATATAATATGTGCATTTAAACTTAAATCTAAGTACATCCCTGCTGAAAAAAAACAGCATATGCTGGTTAGGTAGGTTTTGGTGCTGGGATGCTGGTTTTAGCTGGTTTATGCTGGTCCTTTGCTGGTTAATGCTGGTCCTTTGCTGGTTTACAGTATGCTGGTTCGTTGCTGGTTAATGCTGGTCCTTTGCTGGTTTATGCTGGTCATGTTGCTTGTCAAGGACCAGTATAAACCAGCAAAGGACCAGCATAAACCAGCAAATGGCCAGCATAAACCAGCAAAGGACCAGCATAAACCAGCTAAAACCAGCATCCCAGCACCAAAACCTACCTAACCAGCATATGCTGTTTTTTTCAGCAGGGATAGCAGTTGACCAGCACATTGCAATTATTTCTAATTTACTATAATGCAATAAACTGGCTTTCCCACTCATTTTGCCTCTTCCCTTGGTGTAGCATTTATTTATTTATTTTTTATTTATTTTAATTTTTTTTTTTTTGTGCGCATGTGAAATCAGAAGTGCGCAGCTTAAGGGGAATGGTGCCCACCACTTTATGAAATGTGCTCTGCAGGGATGCATCTAATAAAGACGAAGCATCTCCAGTTGGATGGGAGTTTGCATTTTGTTTGTATGTGTGTTATTGTGAGCGCCAAACCATTACTGGAATATGTTACCTGTAATTTTTTTTTGGCAAGCAGTTGTTGCTGATAGTATCAGTGTCTGTCCCACACACAGCTCCACTTTTGCTTAGCTTTGCTATTTTCCATAGCTCGTATCAGTATTGCCATTGCCTGTGATGCTTTAAAATGCTGTCTAAGTAGGCAGCTCACTTGTTTTTGGAACAGAGCTTATGTTTGTGCTGGCGGTTTTACATTTAACCCACTCACAATTGCATCGAAACTGCTCATTTTTGAATTGCAGAACACGGCGAGAACAACAAAAAATGACATGAAAAATGTGTCTCGGTTTGGTTCCGCCGGATTGCAATTATGTTTTTTTTTTTTCTTTTTTTTTTTTGATTGGGGTGTTGTGCTGTGGAGTAGAAAAGTGCTGTCACATGGAGGCTGATCCGACACACGAGGCTAGATTAATGACCCTGCAGTGTAACCATCAGGTATCCACTAAGACAAGTGTCTCTAGAGGCAGGTAACACCACAGACAGGAGCCATCATGTTGATTTTAGGAAGCTGAACCAGTGCCATGCCGTTCCTCCCCTCTTTACTCCCTTCTTTCCCCGAGGAATTCTTGTGCTTGCATCCTCTTCCTCCTGGGAGACACAATGTGTTGCTTCTCACTTCCCCAAATCATATCTCTCTCTAAGCACCAAAACAAAAAACAATCCTTTTGTCCTTGTGGAGAGCATTGGGTCTGTTTCCCATTTTCTTTGTTTCTTTTCTGTTGTTTTTGTTTTCCATTCAAAAAAATAAAATTAAACTGGCCATTCGAATGCTCCTAGGAGTTTAAGAATATCAGGGTGTTATAAGTAGACTGATGAAGCTTCCCAGTTACCGAGAGAAAGGTTGTGCATTGGTTTGGGCTTTGCTTCAGTCAGCACCTAAAGCCATCATTGGATCTGTGGCTCTGATTCCTGCTCAGCTCACTCCGCTCATTCTCTGCATGTTTAACTGTCATTGTCATGATCTGTGCCAGCTCAGCAGCTGATGCTACAGGGCACCTCTGGGTCTGAGTTCATGAACAGACCAGCAGAGAGAAACGCAGTATTAGCACTGATCTAGAACCTCCCTCTGGGACTAACATCTTCATAGACAGATAGTAGAACAGAATCCTGAGAGTAGAACTCTTGAAACAGTTTTGTTTTGCCATCTGGCAATTTGAAAGAGCATTTGAATTTTGAAAAACACATTTGCATTTCAAATAAGGCAAGCATCACTATTAATATCAACCCTGGCTTATTGGAAAAATGTGCCTGTGGCGACATTTCTGCAAAATTATATTACTGTACGTCACTTGCATGTTTCGCAACATATTCTAAGTAAAATGTTCAGTGAGTGACGCTAAAAGCGCATTCAGGTTTATCTGACCAGATAACATGGACGTGTCTATGTCTTATTATGTAGTTTTTTACATTTTGAGGCATTTTGGGCATGAAACATCTGGTAAGTGGTGTTAAAAAGATAATGCTCTATTGAATTTGAAAGTAACATACCCTAAACTAAACCTAGCTGATCGTGTTAACAAAAGCAAATCACATTTCCTGAAGCAACCATGCCATTTTTACTTGTTTCTACAAGTGTTTGAGCCGTTGTCCTTTGTTTTAGGGAACTTGTACCCAAGCACTCCACATCACAACCCAGATAGCACACAAACATCTGCAAGATGTCTGTTAAAGATCTCTTGATCGGGAAAGCATCTGCTGTATACAAACGTCTGGCAGACGTCTGTAAGATGTCAGTTTTAATCATAAACATCTTAAAGACATCTAATAGATGTCTATTTGACATCTGATAGGAAATGCCCATTAGACGTCTTGCAGATGTCTTGCAGATGTAAAAGCAGACGTCAAATAGACTTCTCCGAGATGTGCTACCAGGTTCTGATGTTCTATGTTGTATGTTGTATGTTCTACTACATATTTCAGTAAGAGACATATTAAGCCATACAAGTATTGATACTCAGGGTTCCCTTTAAAGGAAGCAAGAATGTTCAAATTATGATGTGAACAAACTGATGTATTCCATGGCAAAGACTGTAGCATACATAGCAAACATGCATAGCAATGCTACAACAACCAACTGGAACACTCAACTTGCATAGCAGCTACTCAAACCACTGGGCTCAGGCTACAGAAGTTTTAAAAGCCTGATTGCAGCACACACAAGAGTCTTGTTGGGGGTTCCCTTACCAAAAAGAAGTATACTTCAAGTTTTTTTTATTAAATATAAATAAGTAAAGTTCAAGTATATTTTTAAGTATACTTTATGTACTAAGTATAAAAATATCAGTGTACTAGTAGTATACTTTTAAGTGTACTATTTCAATACTCATTGGGACTAAATTGGCCCAATTTCTAGTATATAAAAGTATACTTTTAAGTTATACTTTAAGTATAACAGTAGTAAACATTGAGTACACAACTAGTTTACATCTAAGTTTCCAGTTTGTACTGCAAGTATACTAAAATTGAACTTATAAGTATACTGATTCTCAGAGCACAAGTATAGCTCAAATATATTTAGACTTTGTAAGTGTAAGTCAAGTATACTTGACTTTTTTCATTTTAAGTATATTTCTGAGAAGTATACAGTATAAAGCACATTTCTGAGAAGTACATAAAAAGTATACTGAAAGTATACTTTCCTATTTTAAAGTTTAAAAGAAGTATACTAATAGCACACTTGAATAAACTTCTTTTTCATAAGGGTTGAATGGGGGGAATGATTTGAGCAAGATTCGATCTGTGAATGCCTCACATTACTACCCTGGAAATCCAGAGGTCTCGCGAGAGCACAATTTGAATTGTCTCTGCAAGACACTCTGGCATTGAGCAATGATGCAGGTTACTGCAATACGTAAGCAGTTCTGGGAACCAATCAAATCGGTGTATCTGATGTAGGCGGGCCAGAGGCGAGCTAAGCTGATGATGACAGCACTGCGACGTCCGAATCATATAGTAAACTTTGAAAGATCGCTGTCGCTATAGATGAACAACAAGTTGTTTGAAACGGCTTTGGCCGCTACAATGAACGAGTTAGACTTGGCTTTCCATATAAAAGAGGAACAGAAAACCGAAAACTCGAATCGTTCCTTTGCAAGAAGGACGTTTTTGCTGTTTTGCCGACTGGATACGGCAAGAGTTTAATCTATCAGTTCACGAGTTCACGCTTACATATAATTAGCCGGAGAATAGTAGTGCATGTTTGGCGTGCTGTCCGGTGAAGGGCTCCAGGCTCGGGAGTGGCCCGAACCCAGAGTACGTTACCCCCCAATAGGAGTAACGAGAACTCGGAGTGATGAGATGGGGTGGTGGAGGTTTACTGATAATCCATCGAGTGAATTGAGGTGAGTCAGCTGTATTTAAACCTATGGCGCCGATTGACTTGTGATGTTTACGCTAAGCATCTGACGCGCTTCTCCCGAACTTTGTTAATGAAACATCATTTAGCTCTGCTGGTAGCTAAGCGTGTATTGTTGTGATTGGTCGTGGCGTTATCCAATTGCGTGCAGTTAGAGTTTCAAATGCATGCTTGGTGCCGCCCCTCGAGTTAGGCAGTTTTCATTGCTCGATCCCAGACCCTTAAAGGTTGTATCAGCGATTTCTAGCCTGAAACATAAAGTGTCAAATTCAGCTGAGCTTTCTTCACGATCCGCTCGCTGCCTGCCCCATAAATTGTCTGTGAAAAAAACGCGTCTCTCTGGTCAGCCTAGGGTCCGAGATATGCCAAAAAAACAATCGGCACTACCAACCTTTCCACAGATAAACAAACAGTGTTCCAACCAATCAGCGTCAGGGGTTTGGTGTTGTGGACTTTCGCTCCGCCTCCCTCACATCCCTGCACCAGTAGGAAAGTCCAGAGAGACGCGGTTTTTTCACAGACAATTTATGGGGCAGGCAGCGAGCGGATCGTGAAGAAAGGTCAGCTGAAATTGACACTTTATGTTTTAGGCTAGAAATCGCTGATACAACCTTTAATCTTAATAGATTAGGGTCTGGATTTTTCCAGGCTATCACATTACCAGATAATCCATGCCAAACAATGGACCCGACTGAAGTCCTCGAAAAGATTTTTCTCTGATTCTCAGGAGGGAAAAATTGTGGATACATCAGCCTAAAACTCCTTCAATGTGAGCCAGGCTTTGGCAACTACCTAACCCTGTCCTAGCAACAGCCCAAAACACCCTAGCAACCAAGGCTTTTTACTTGACAGTGTGTATTTGTCTGACTACTATGTCTTCTGTTATTTAAGACTCCATGGTAGACCATTTAAAAGCATGTCCATTTATATGACTCACAAAGGAGCTCTGTTTAATTGGCGAGGCCATTCTTTAAGTCTTGGAAACTCATTTATGGCTCCCAGAAGAGGAGTTTGGGCACGCATGCATTGGTTCAGGGTCACTTAGATATGGCTCTGACCTGTCATATCTTTGCAAAGAAGGGAGAAAGATTCAAAACATTGAATGTTTATTGAATAAAAGTCAGGAAGCTTCTATGTACAGAGAAACTACTATACATTATATATGTCTTAGAGGTGGGCGATTTGATTTTATGTCATAATAACTATATATAACAATATAGTTATTTTAGTTACACTCTTTACTGCATAAATAGACAATATGTAGATTCTTATTAAAGCTACAAAAGTTATTAAGTGAAGAGCAATGAGTGATTTTCTCTTTTTCTATTGTTGTTTGAGTAACACTGAGGACTGCAGCAGGTTTATTAGACTTCTGTTACTTCATGACCTTCAAGACTCTAAAAATGGCAATTTCCAAATTGGGAACTTTCAAATATCACACAATGCTTTTAAAGTTTGTGTTTCAAATTGATTGTTATTACATGTGTTGTTATTGCCCTTTCTTTGACCCTTCATTTCTCAGAGTGGATCAGAGTAGGTTCAATATTAAACGCAAGCACTCAAACACTAGTTTGATGTCAGTCTCGCCCCCTTTTATATTTTCTTCTGTTCATATTTTTTTTCACTTAAAAGATAAAGAACTTAATGTAATCTTACTGACTGACACATATTACTAGCGTTGCTGTAGTACACAGAAACATTTTCAAAATACAAAACAGCGAGAAGTGTTGAAATGTGATAATAGGATGAGCTATAACCACAACACTGATGTTATATATTTAATAAATCAAATCAAGTCGCTTCTACTCAAAGTATGTCTCAGAGAGTACACTTTTATCACCATCAAATGAAACATTTATTCACAAATGAGCAGAATATATAAACATGTTCCTCTTTGCTTGAAGAGATTGATAAGGCTTGTCATACTATTATACTACAAAGTAGTGTTAAGTGTATTTGCAGCAATAGGCAAAAATACATTGTATGGGTCAAAATTATCGATTTTTCTTTCATGCCAAAAATCATTAGGATATTAAGATACAATCATGTTCTATGAAAATATTTAGTAAATTTCCAACCGTATATAACTTTATTTTTGATCAGTAATTTGCATTACTACCACAGTAGGCAACTGCCTGGCAACCACAGCACTCACAAATTATGGGCAAAGTGGACACATAAGGATTTAATAACATTTTGATAATATAAATATTTAAACTGTGGAATATAATGATACAACCATCCAGTGGTCACTGTTGTGTGTTGACTGTCATTGTAAGCGGAATTCACTTCACAGCCGTTTATGACACTTGAGTAATGGCACCATGCAGAGGTTGCATTTTTTTCCCATCAGAATGCCATAAATTGCTACAAGAACAAAAAAGAATTATTGGATTGCATCTTACTCTCAAATGCACAGATACTGCGAATATGCATGAATATAAAGTCTCTCATAAATATGAAACCTCCTTTCACTTCTGTGAAATCATTTGAAAAGAGTCTTCGGAGCTGGAGGGGATTTCTCCTGCTAAAAAAAGATATGCTGGATTACATATTTACTGTTGTTGTCTTTTTCTTTTTTCTTTTTTTCTTTTTAGTGCATTTTTACAAAAGAATTTAGATCCACAGCTGTTTTTTTGTTTAGTGATAGTTGTTCATGAGTCTCTTGTTTGTCCTAAACAGTTCAACTGCCCACTATCCCACAAATTCTTTGGTTTTCTAGCATTTTTGTGAATTTGAACCCTTTCAATGACTGTATGATTCTGAAATCCATCTTTTACACTGAGGACAACTGAGGGACTCATATGCAACTATTACAGGCATTACAATAACTTTTTGAATTTGAGGATCAGGGAAAAGTGAACGTATTTTCTCTGTAGCCTCTGAAGGACAGTACTAAATGGGAAAAAAAAGATATTTAGGCAAAATAAGAAAAAAACGTAAACGTCTCCATCTCCAAAAGTTTTCACACCCTGGCTCTTAATGCATGTTTTTTTATTTTTTTGTCCTTCTGGAGCATCAGTGAGCGTTTAAACCTCGTGTAATAGTTGCTGAGTCCCTCAGTTGTCCTCAGTGTGAAAAGATGGCAGTTTAACTGTTCAGGGCAAACAAGGCACTCGTGAACACCTATAACTAAAAAAAAAAAAAAAAAAAAAAAAAAAACACAGCTGTGGATCAATCAGGTAACAGCACAGTATTAGGAATAAAGGGGATGTAAATTTTTGACACACTTTTTAGTTTTCCATCCGCCCTTTTCAGTATAATTCTTGTGTGCCTCATGGCTTTATGCTGGTGCTTACATTATCACTATAGATACAACTGATATCAATCTGGCCAGTCACTGCTAAAAATGCTCAATGATATTGCATTAGAAGTTAATCATATTTTATTAAATGTTAATGATATCGCATTAGATGTTCCCTTTAAGTCTGGTATCTCTGCTCTCTTTCACCACTTAGACTGATAGAGTCTGTAGTTCACAATTCTTAGAGGTGGTAGCAATTAGTGTATCAGATCCCAAGATTATTATTATTTATAGTTTTGTTTATTTAACCTTGGAAAACTGAGAATAAAAAAATGACTAGTATTGAAAGAATGAATAAAAACATAGATACATAGATACATACTATGGAAGCAAGTGGCTTTATAATTTATAATTTTTAAGAAATGTATTTTAAATCAGGTTTTAAAGTTAAAATTTATGACATTGCATTAGATGTTACCTTTAAGTCTGGTGTCTCTGCTGTCTCTTTCACCAAGGTTACATTTTACATAATAGAATATTGCTACTGACAGCAATAATTTAGCTATATTTGCATTTTGAATTGACAATTTCTCAAATAAATAAAACCTTAGCATCCTGGGTACCCTCAGCAGCACTTTCAATGTTTCTTCTGAATGCCTGTGGGCGAGTTAGAGACATTACTTCAACTGTTGGCTCATTGAAGAGAAAATGAACTGCTGTAAATTGATCGACCTTTGACAACATTTGGCTGTGTGTTTTAAGGAGAGTTAGTTTACATCTTGTAATAGGCTAATATGTGTGATTATTTCTTTATTAACAGAGCTGTGTGAAGCTTCATAGACTGCAGTAGACTGCAACAGAATGCTTTCCCAGTTATTTTCCCTACACAACAGAGATTCTTAACGATAACCTATAAACCTTTCTAGACAGACCTAGACCTGTGTTGTTGAGCAATGGTAGGGTACAACAGGCAGCAGCACAAAGTTAAATCTGTGCTTACTTAATCTAATATTTCATGTTTTTTTTTAAATGTTGTAGATTTAAGTAGCAAATGAGAATGGCTAAAATTGTTAAATTATATTTTGAGACAAAGGTCTTCCTAATGATTTTCAGTTTTGTTTAAGATAATTAAAGAAACAGTTTTTAAATAACGAAAGAATATATAAACGTATGGTATTTGGGGTAAAAAGTGCCCCTGCTGTTGGAACTAAACGACACATGATAATTAACACGTTAATTAATAGATGGGTGATTTTTCCATTTGTTGACATAACATGGTTAGATTCAGATGGTAAATATCATATATTATGTTGGGTGTCCATCCTAGAGATAATCACCATGTTTAGAATGAAACCATCATATTTAAAACATGATCATATAATAAAATTAATTTGTTGTTACCACTGTAAATCTATATTAAATTATAATGGGATCTCCTTCAATACTTTCAGAATCTTTAAATCTTTTAAAATGATTTTGTTTTTGTATTTAAAAATATATTCTTTTATATTAACATATTTTAATGACAGTACATTTATTGAACAAAAATTTATTCTTTTATTAATCAAAATAAGCAGAAAATAGTACAAACTTTGCTAAAGTGATTGTTTTATTAACAAGTATTTAAAAAAACAAAAACAAACAAAAAACATTATTTTAGCTAAAGTCAATCAATACTGTGTGCCTTTTGCCCCATGCTGGTGAGCCTTGTACCCCGTGTGTGGGGTAAAAGGCCCCCCTTGCCACCTCATACATTTATACTATTATGATTTATTTTCAATCTGTTGCTCCATAAATGTTCAATACAAACATACATTTTTCTGCAATCATACATTTTGGGCTCAGTGAAAAGCACGTTTTTTCTTAAGGTGTGTCTTTAGCCCCCTTGTACCCTAAGACATAACTGAAGGAAAATGTGCTTTGCAGGGTTTGCATTGTGTATGCTTGCAAAAAAGTAAAAATAAATAAATAATAATAATAAAAAAAAAAGTTTACTTATTTATTTATTTTGTCAAATTTTGTCAACCCATAATTTTCTATAGATTTGTAGTAACAATAAATTTGATATTGCATTATATGATATGATTAATAAAGCTTAATAAATTATAATAAATTTTAAAAAGTTTTTTTTTTTTCACATATGCAATAGTTATTTAAAAACTTACCAAAAAACTGAAAATCATTATCAAGACATTTGTCTCAAAATATATTTGCTAATTTGATCTATTCTTTTGTCCTCCATAAATTAGCATTTTTTAAATCATTAAATATTAGAACAAATTAGTTAGTAATCAGAATCAACTTTGCAAACTTTGCACTAAGTCAAATAATGAGAAAGAACAAAATTGCATATCACAGCTATGCAGATGATACCCAGATCTACCTAGCCTTATCGCCAAATGACTACAGCCCCATTGACTCTCTCTGCCAATGCATTGATGAAATTAACAGTTGGATGTGCCAAAACTTTTTACAGTTAAACAAGGAGAAAACGGAAGTCATTGCATTTGGAAACAAAGATGAAGTTCATAAGGTAAATGCGTACCTTGACACTAGGGGTCAAAAAACAAAAAATCAAGTCAAGAATCTGGGTGTGATTCTGGAGTCAGACCTCAGTTTCAGTAGTCATGTTAAAGCAGTAACTAAATCAGCATACTATCATCTCAAAAACATTGCAAGAATTAGATGTTTTGTTTCCCGTCAAGATTTGGAGAAACTTGTTCATGCCTTTATCACCAGCAGGGTAGACTATTGTAATGGTCTCCTCACCGGCCTTCCCAAGAAGACCATTAGACAGCTGCAGCTCATACAGAACGCTGCTGCCAGGATTCTGACTAGAACCAAAAAATCAGAGCATATTACACCAGTCCTTAGGTCCTTACACTGGCTTCCAGTTATGTTTAGGATAGATTTTAAAGTACTTTTACTTGTTTATAAAGCACTCAATGGCCTAGGACCTACATACATTGCAGATATGCTCACTGAATATAAACCTAACAGACAACTCAGATCACTAGGGTCGAGTCAGTTAGTAATATCAAGGGTTCACACAAAACAAGGGGAATCCGCTTTTAGCTATTATGCCGCCCGCAGTTGAAACCAGCTTCCAGAAGAGATCAGATGTGCTAATACATTAGCCACATTTAAATGCAGACTCAAAACTCACCTGTTCAGTTGTGCATTTATTGAATGAGCACTGTGCTACGTCCGAACAGTTTGCATTATTTTATGCATAATCATTTTACTGTATTAATTAATTTGAAATCATTTTCTTTTCTTTTTTTTTTAAATCATCTTAAATGTTCTTAATTTTGTTTTTATTGTTGTGATTATTATTTTAAATGTTTATGCTATTGTGATTTTAATTCCTTTTTATGTACAGCACTTTGAATTACCATTGTGTATGAAATGTGCTATATAAATAAACTTGCCTTGCCTTGCCTTGCCTTGCGTCGGTGCCCACAATTGCTTTGAGGATCAGCAAAATATTTTGTGCCATCTTGTGGACTGGAGAAAAATAAAATCTAATGCGCCTTTTACCCCAGTGTGCCTTAAGCCCTGTTGTTTCTGAATTCTGTAGAACCCAGAGTAATTTTAGCATTGTTTATTTTTTTTAAACATATTTAATTGCAGAATTGGAGACCACCCGCAATCTTCACAACGATCAAAGTAAACAGTCCAAACGATGGGGATGCTGACATCTAGGCAATATTGCTTTCAGTGGCAATGTTACTGAATTCTACGTGGAGTTGCTTTTCATCGAGATAAACCTATGAGTGAATATTTTGAAGCGGGAGAACCAGCTTTCCTTGGAAATCTGTAATGGAGTTGCTCCTGCTGGGAGTAGGTGCTTGTCTCCATTGTTGCGTCAGGAAGCACAGACATACATTACAAACGCAATGGTCTATTGTAAGCACACGGTGCCGAAATGCTCACGGTAGATTAGATAACCCAGGGCTCTCTCACAACAACACTCGGGCCGTGAGGGGGGCAATGACATTACGGCTGTGGCAGAAATACAGATGATTTCCCATTTAACACTCCATTGAGCTCCAGGTTATTCCAAGTCCTGACTGGAGCCGAGATGCTGGAAGTACTTTTCAGCAGTTTTTTCATCACATCTCCCCCCTCCCCTGCCTCCTGCCTCTTCCTCATGGGACGCCGAATCCATTTGCTCACAATAAAGAGCAGGAGGTTATTTTGTTGGGTCTCTATAGGACAATACCAATGTGTGTGTAAAGTAAAGTGTGTTTGGGAGGTTGAGAGCAAGCGAGTGAGCGGAAGGAGACAGAGAGATATGAAAAGAAGGGCAGAGAGAGAATCCAGGGATGATAAAAGCCCAGGAAAGTTGGTACAATGGGAGACAGTAGCAGTCTGAGCCGCTGCACTTTGGCCTGTTTGCCAAACAAAGAGCCGGCAAACTCAATTAAAGGGCAGATTTCCCTCCGGATGAAGGGCGATGTGAAATTATCCCTGCCTGTTAAACCTGTCACTTCATTTCACTCTAATTATTACCTCTGATCCCCAGGAACATTTAGCTAATTGTTTTTCTCTCTTCTCCTTCATTATGTTTAATGTGACATCAAGAAGCTGCTTTATGGCTTAAGCCCTGGGGTCCTTTCCATAGCGAGAGAAAAATTGATTTTCGGTGTCTCTAAACTGATATTAGTGTGACAATGTCATTCTGTTTATTTCTTTATTTAGTTTATTCATTATATGTGATTTTGCGATCCGCTGGAACTGATGTTCTGGTGGTGAAATGTCAAAAGTTGTTTCCATCTCGTCTGTTCGAATATTGGATTTTGTGTTATGTATTCATTTAATCCATGATGCTGCATTTAATTTTAAATGTTTTAACATGAACAACTCTGACATCTGTTGAAAAAGATCATTAAAGACATAGTTTTCCTCAAAAATGAAAAATTTCTGAAGATTTACTTTGCCTCAGGTCATCCAAGATGTAGATGAGTTTGTTTCTTAATCTGAAGCAGTTTGGAGAAATGTACCTTTCCGTTACTTGCTCACTAGTGGATCCTCTGCAGTGAATGGGTGCCGTCAGAATGAGAGTCCAAGCAGCTGATAAAAACATCACAATATTCCACAAGTAATCCACACCTCTCCAATCCATCAATTAACATCTTCTGAAGTGAAAAGCTACGCATTTGTAATTCATCAAGACATTTTTAAATTCAAACTGTTTCTTCCATGTTGCAAGATTATTGTGATGTTTTTATCAGCTGTTTGGACTCTCATTCTGACGGCACCCATTCACTGCAGAGGATCTGTTGGTGAACAAGTCATGTAATGCCAAATTTCTCTAAATTTGTTCCAATGAAAAAACATACTCATCTTGGATGGCCTGAGAGTAAGTACATTTTTAGCGTATTTTCATTTTTGGGTATAGCTTAAACCCTTAAATGCATGACTGTTTCGCCGATCACTAATACATATTCGGGTCTTTAGTGACCCGAGCGTTCGGATGGATCTCTAACTGCTACAATAGCAAAAATCTCTCTTGATATTTTAAGAACCATTACAGAAGAATAAAATAGAGCATATTCCGTTACCTTTTGAAACTTAGAAGGGTTCACTTTGAGCAGATAATTTTACCATCGCTGTCATTGTCAGAGCACACTTCCACAATACAGTACATTCAGCATCTGGCTCCTATTTGCGATCTCAACCATATTCGCAAAACTATCATTTTCAATGACTACAAAATCATTATTTTGATCGCTGGCAGCTTATTCACCACATCCACCTTCAAATGACAGTGACATTTGTATTTTATTGCAAACAGTAACTGCTCTGCTGTAAAGCCATTCAAACCTATTTAAATTTTGCTGATGATATTATTATGTTTTATGCCTGCGATAATTACTGCGAAATATCACGTCATTGTTGTCTATCAAACAGTGCCACCTCAAAGACTAAAGGTGAATTGCATGTATTTAGTCATCAGCTATTTTAATATTTTTGCGCACAAAAATATACTTACACTTTTAATCAGAAAACAGACATTCTTTTATTTATTTATTTATTTATTTATTTATTTATTTTTTCTTGTTTTATTGTTCATAATGAACAGATTGAGGAATACTGAGAAAGCTGATGCCAAACTTAAAAAAATGAAGGAGGGAGAGGGTAGTAAACGAAGTCCCGGGTCGATAAAGACCCGGGATATACATTTAAGGGTTAAGTAGTCTTGTCTAATGTTGTCTTGTCTGAGAGTTTGGAGGATACTTTGCTTGATGTATGCTGAGTACTTTATATTTATACTTGTAAAAAATAGAACAGATGGATACATGCATACAAATATGTGTACGTTTTCTTCTACATGCTCTTCAAAAATTATGTATTTTATCATTTCAGTATAATGAAATACAAGACTACTTTGAAATACTGTCAGTGGAGAAATACGCATTTTGGCTCTATATTGGTAGTTACAGCAACTTGTGTCAGAAAAGGCAGAAAGCCACTGCAAAGTTTGCTGAATGGAGTTAGAGTCATAATGGAGTTAGCCAAGTTTATCCAATAAGTTGAGCTTTGTCAAGCCAATAAACACAAACTGCTCTCAAGATGCATAGAACTCTGCTGCCAAAAAGCTGCAAGCTTTGTTTTGTTGGCAAAATATACCTCCGTAACTAATTTGAAGTATTTTGTGACACTTTGACAGAAGCACATAAATTGAAATCAAACTATGAATGAATTAAAGGTTACGGAAGAACGTGGAGGTGTAATTAGTTGTTGATTCGCAGACTGTGATTACAAAGTGAAGAGAGAATGAGCACTGCCGATGCCAAAGACTGTCGATGCCGTGTCTCATGTAGACAGAAAGGATGGGATTTTAAGTATTTATTTGGATTTCCATATTTTCTGACCTGAGAAGCATGACCCACGTGAATTGCATAATTTGGAGAAAAGGAGCTGACCGTATGAAGATTAAAACCCAGGATCGCTTTGAGCGATTAGTAAACAAACTGCAAAAACTGTGTCTGAAAACACTCTCAAAGCACCTAATGTGAGCAATGATGAGTACATGAATTGGTGTTACTTGCCAGTTTTTTTATGAATTCTAACAATGCATAATTATGAGAATGTGATGGCTTAGTGTCAATGACTGTCAATATGCAAAGTCTGCAATTTAATTACGTACATTTGTACTGGGTAAAATTTTGGAATCATTACGATTTTCTGACGTTTTTGAATGCTGCTCACGAAGGCTGTATTTATTTGATCAAAAAGTGCTAATATTGTGATATTTTGTTGAATTTTAAAATAACTGATTCCTATATATATGAGCCATTACTCATTACAGTTTTCAGTGTCACATGATTCTTCAGAAATCATTCTAATATGCTGATTTCTTTTTTCATGAATCTTTTTGATGAATAGTAATTTGAAAAGAACATCATTTATTTGAAACAGGAATCTTTTTGTTACATTATACATGTTTTCACTGTAATTTCACATCAATTTAATGCATCCTTGCTGAGATATATTATTATTTTTGTCTTCTTTGTCACACAATCCTTCAGAAATCATTCTAATATATGGCATTGCATTTTTTCTGTCTGCATGCTGTCCTCACGTATTTGTGAAGAATGTCTCAACGTGTTCCTTCCTTATCTCATCACTCAAAAGTGATACGATCGGAACACAACCCAGGCTTTATGGAATCTTCCAAATACAAGGTTAAAATGTTCCCAGAGCAACATTTCGGTGGTGTGTGGATAAGTAATTCTATAGCAGCACTACAACGACATACCCTTGTGACACTGGCATGTGTCTGTAAAGGTTTGTTGAAACATGAATCAAGTGCTTTGTTATCACAGATCAGTTCTTAATGTCCTAAAGATGATTGGTTCAGACTGTATATATTATTATTCTTATTTATCTGCATGTGTAATCACCTGGGCTTTAAGTTGATTTGCAGTGCACTGTTCCTGTCTGTGAATGAGGTAATTAACATGCTGGTGGAGGGAGGTGACGTGTGACCCTGTGCTGGTGTGTGAGTGGAGGTGAGTGTTGAACATGTGTCTGGGTCCGTCAGGCTAAGCGTGCGTGTTTGAGAGAGCGGCGGGCAGATCAGCGCCGCCGTAGCAGAGTGAGCTTGAGTGGATCTCTGCTCTCATTTCCCCTGAGGCTCAGCGGGTCGAGATCTGTGCGCTAGAGCATGTGTGTGTTTGTCTGTCAAAGCACCGTTCACCAGAATCACAAGAGCAATGTGCTCTAGCACGATCACCTATCTATCTGTTGTCCGCTGTCCATCCATCCATGTTCCATCCATAATGTTTGTCTGTCTGTCTGTCTATTTATAGACAGATAGATAGATCATTATTATTTGAAATATTTTGTCTATCTTTTTGTTTATCTCTCTTAGTAATTCAATCATCAATTCTCAGCTCTCACTCACAGCCCACTCTGTACAGAAGCCTCTTGTTCTCGATCTGTTCATCCTTTAGTAGTCTATTCATCCATTCATCCATTCAATCATCCATCCATCCATCAACCATCAGTTGTCCATCCATCCATCCATCCATCCATCCATCCATCCATCCATCCATCCATCCATCCATCCATCAGTTGTCCATCCATACATCCATCCATACATCCATCCATACATCCATCAGTTGTACATCCATCCATACGTTCATCCATCAATCAGTTGTCTGTCATCCTATCCAATCATTCATCCATCAGTTGTCCATCTAACTATCCATCCATCTATCTATCCATTCATCCATCCATCTATCTTAGTAAATCAATCATCAATTCTCAGCTCTCAGAGCCTCTTGTTTTCGATCTGTTCATCCTTTAGTAGTCCATCCATCCATCAGTTGTCCATCAGTTTTCTATCCATCATCCATCCATCCATCCATCCATCCATCCATCCATCCGTCAGTTGTCCGTCCATCCATCCAACCATCCATCCGTCAGTTGTCCGTCCATCAATCCAACCAACCATCCATCTGTCAGTTGTCCATCCATCCATCCATCCATCCATCCATCCATCCATCCATCCATCCATCAGTTGTCTATCCATCCATCCATACGTCCATTCATCCATCCATCATGTTTGTCTGTCTGTCTATTGATTGTCTATCCATCTATCCATCCATCAATCTTGGTAATTCAATCATCAATTCTCAGTTCTCACTCACAGCCCAGTCTGTACAAAAGCCTCTTGTTTTTGATCTGTTCATCCTTTAGTAGTCCATCCATCCATCAGTTGTCCATCAGTTTTCTCCATCCATCCATCCATCCATCCATCCATCCATCCATCCATCCATCCATCCATCCATCCATCCATCCATCCATCCATCCATCCATCCATCCATCCATCCATCCATCAGTTGTCCATCAATCCATCCAATCATTCATCCATCAGTTGTCCATCCATACATCCATCCATCCATCCATCCATCAGTTGTCCATCCATACATCCATCCATACGTCCGTCCATCCATCAATCAGTTGTCGGTCCATCCATATATCCATCCATATGCCCATCCATCAATCAGTTGTCTGTCCATCCATCCATCCATCAGTTGTCCATCAATCTATCCAATCATTCATCCATCAGTTGTCCATCTAACCATCCATCCATCTATCTATTCATTCATCTATCCATCTATCTTAGTAATTCAATTATCAATTCTCAGCTCTCAGAGCCTCTTGTTTTCGATCTGTTCATCCTTTAGAAGTCCATCCATCCATCCATCCATCCATCCATCCATCCATCCATCAGTTGTCCGTCCATCCATCCATCCATCCATCCATCCATCCATCCATCCATCCATCCATCCATCTTTCAGTCCATCCATCTGACAGTTTATTGAATTAAACATGAAACAAATTATACTGAAGTAAATTAGTTCAACTGGGAATGTTTATAGCTGCCATGCATCTATTAATATGAATTTAACTGATGTGTGGTGACAGATATATGCTAATGGGTATTTTACAACTGCCTCAAATGCGGCTCATCCAGTCAGATTTCAGAACCGGAACTATCTATTTTTCAGTTTATTTTCCCACTCTTTTGTTTGTCTCTCTTAGTAATTCAATCGTCAATTCTCAGCTCTCACTCACAGCCCACTCTGTACAGGAGCAACTCGTTTCTGTACGATACACTCATGCTCTGTTCCCATTATTCCAACACTCCATCACTCTCCATCACTCATGTGCAGCAGTCATCTTCAGGGGTCATTTCCCTACATCGTTTCCCAGACAAGAGATGGGATACGCAGAAAGCATATTGTCATTACAAGCGAAAAGCCGACCGTAATAATGATACATTTTACACAGTCAATTTCCCTCCCCATCGAGCCTGTTCTCATGACAACATTTTAAGATCTTAATGGCGAGGTGCGGCCCATCTCTCCTATATATTCATGCTCTTAATGCCCTCGGTGGGGTTCTACGTTTGAAAAACTCCAAATAACTCTGGATCGAAGACAGACTGCGATGCTCACCGAGGCTGGGTGGAGACGGAAGGCTGCGGAGGCAGGAGAGCCGAGGGAGAAATTACGCGGAGCACACTGATAGCAGTGAAAGAAACAAACATAAAGCCCCATCTGGAATATTGCCCCAGGCAGGATCACAAAAACAAACAACAGCCTGGAGGCAGGCCTTTCTGATTCCATGTGCACAAGCACTCACCCGTCCATATTGTTTCAGACATTTCTTTATCTTTAGAAGCATGCTTTCAAGTTATCTAGGTAGATAGCATCAAAAAAGTACAATTAAAGCCATTGAACAAAAGTTGCAGCCAATGGTATTATTTTATTGGCTATCGAGTGAGTATAAAATGTAGTGAAAGAATGGATTTTATTCATCAGATTGTGAAAAGTGTACTGTCAAGTGAAACGTCAAGTGAGCATATCAAAGAAAGAGCAAATTATGACAGTTTGATTAAAGATTACTAAGTGAAATTGCCTTTATAAAAGATTAAATGCACAGATGGATTTTTGCTATGGCAGTAAAACCTATGAATAGGTTTAAAAATAGATTAAATTAGATTAGATTGTGGCCTGGATTATAATCAGGGTTGGTGAGAAAATAACTAGGAGTACTAATGCTACTAATTTGACTTTATCAATAGTGTGACCGTAGCTTAGATTTCTCAGAAGAACTTTTAATTTAATTTAATTTAATTTAATTTAATTTAATTTAATTTAATTTAATTTAATTTAATTTAATTTTATTTTATTTTATTTTATTTTATTTTGTCTTCTTTGTTTTAGTGAATTGATTTATTCTCTTTTTTTATAATTTAACAAAGCAATTGTATTCTTTTTTTGAACTCACATATATATAAAAAGTCATATTAAATTAAATGCTTCAGTTCAGCGTTGTTTTATAATATTATCTACTGGTATTTATTGAAAAATTAATTAATTTAATGATTATCGTTATATTTTTATATTTATATTAAATACGTTTATATGTGCTATACACTGTAAAAAGTAGTAACCTGCAATTGTCATCGTAAAGAGAAACTTTTACTTTCTTTAACCCATAAAAAAATGTTTTGTTGATATAAATTAATGTATTTAGGTTGATTCACCAATGCTAAATAATATTATTTCACTACTTCGAAGCTGTACCTTTGTAGTCAACACTGACAATAATGCCATTGCTCTGAATGTCCCAAGCAAATACATTTTATACAAGTTTCCAGCAGACCTCTCAGAAATCCCATAATCCATTGAGGCTCTCCCTACCTATCTAGATGATTGACAGGTGGGTGAGACTTGTTTAGTTAGGGCAGGAGCTGTCAACCTTCACTCCCACTACACTGCACCAGCATATCATACGCCATAGCAGCCCACCCCTCCTCAAGCAATTTTATGATTCATTTAGCTCAATGAAGGCTGTTTATTACAGTTTATTTATCAATAATGGAGTCTCCATAATTTGGTCTTGAGGCTGAGAGCAGACTGGATTTGAGACATTGAGAGTAGATGGAGGAACTAAGGCCCGGAATAAAGCCTGCTCAAGAACATGAATGCAAACGCTTTAACGCAAGCTGGATTTCACGCGTCATTGTGTTCTGAAATGTGTCAGAATGCAACTGGTAATATGCAAATGTGTGTTCGGCATTGTCACGAGGGGCGCTACAAAGGACATTCAAGTAATTTATTTTCTTCCACAGTCAAGTTTTTATTTCATCAAGTTAATTTCTTCTTTAGCATGCATATTACTACCATATTAGCTGTTTATTAGTACGTATAAAGCACACATTAATGCCTTATATTTTAGATCCCTTAATCCTACCCGAACAGCTACCTCAACTATTAATAAGCAACAACTTAGGAGTTTATTGAAGCAAAAGGCGTAGATAATAGTTCAGTAATGTTGAGAATTGGTCCCCAAACTAAAGTGTAACCTCTTTCTTCTTCACCTTTTTAGTAAACACTACTCAACCTTTGTACCTTTGACATGCTAGCTACCTGAATAATAGCACATCTGGTTTAACGACACTGCATTTGGTTGAAAACACATTAAAGCCAGCATGATTTGCTGTTTGAAACTTATTTTACTTTGGTAATGCATTTTTGCGTTTCTGAGTTTTAATATTTTATTGGATCATAAAAAGTGATCCATTACATACTAACACGAAGATAGACCTAAATGTGCAAAAGCAAGTCCTGAATAGCTGTTATATAGTGACTCAATAACATTACCAAATACTAATATCATTGGAAAATGAAAAGCATTTCAGAGTTATAATATTTCAATGAAAGCAAGAAAAACATTTTTTTTTTCTAATGTGCACCAATGAATCGTTCACAATAAGACAAGGAATGTGTATTAAAGTAAATGGTCTGCAATTGTGTACTTGTGTAGAGTATGTTTCTGAAGTATTTCAGACAGAATTTGAGATATCTGCTCTGGTCAAGCCCAGGCACTTTAAATGGATTAAGATCATATTTTCACCCATGACTGACTGCAATTGGAACAAGAGTGACTGATGGACTGTGATGAAGAATAGCTAGATCTGACTAGCCATGCTTATGGACTATTAAATCAACACTCTGGAATAGGTAAGCATAACTTTCCAGGTATTACATCAGAAAATGGAATGGAGTTAGTTGAGATGGAGAGAATGAGCAAGCTTGTGTGCGTGGGGTGGTTGGGGGATATGTCAGGATGGTTTACTCGCCATTAAGACAAGTACATAAAGAGTCTGAAATTTGGCCCCAACAGAACAACAATAGCCAACCATGAGAAGCAGGGGCTTCAGGGGCCAACATCACATCATGTTTCACACACACACACACACACACACACACACACACACACACACACACACACACACACACACACACTGGTTTACATGTTTTATGGGGACATTCCATAGGCGTAATGGTTTTTATACTGTACAAACCGTACTTTCTATCGCCCTACACCTACCCTACACCTAAACCTAGCCCTCACAGGAGATTGTGCAAACTTTTACTTCCTCAAAAAAACTCATTGTGCATGATTTATAAGCCTGTTTCCTCATGGGGACCTGAGAAATGTCCCCACAAGGTCAAAATTTACTGGTATTCCTATCCTTGTGGGGACATTTGGTCCCCACAACGTGATGAATACCAGGTACATTTTATATACTTTATTTGATCACACATTACAAGTCAAATTTCATTAGGGATCAAATTTTTTTTTAAATAATCCAACAGATTAAAACAGATCAGCACATTGTTATGGATTAAACCTGTTCTAAGGGTACAGGAAACATCGCCTCTTCCAAACAAACATGCTTCCTATAGTTGCTGAGATTGAACAGTACTTTGCCAACTGTTTGGCCCTTGTTTTAGAAATCCCCCCAATGCAAAGTCCACGAATCGCCAGCCTATGTACATGACCTAGACTACCAAACACCAGCACAATAAGATGGCATTTGTACCCAAAGTTCTCAATGATCGAGACCAATGACTGATATTTTAGAATCTTAGAGCAATAAGAGTCCTCCATAAACAAGTCAAATGCACATGAACACACACACACACACACACACACACACACACACACACACATGCACGCAGGCACGCACGCACACTCACACGCACACGCACACGCACACGCACACGCACACACACACACACACGTCACATGACATGTCATGATGTGCTGTCTTAATGTGACTCTACTTAGCCTGAATTTAATTTAGGGCATAAATGGCACAGCCCACTGAACCTTTTAATTGCTTAGTTTTTATAAAACTGTAAAACTGTCACTGAGTATCTTGATCTTGAAGGGTTGAAGGGTATATATACAGCTGCAATCGGAATTATTCAACCCCCCAGAGACTGCAGTACTTTACAAACACAAGCTTTTCTGAAGATCTAAATTACAGCTATAACAGATTACTGGCATATTAAAAGTAATAATGTCAATGTATAATGTAATATTTTTGAGTTCTAAGATTTTTTAATAACACAGCTATGTCATAATTATTCAACCCCTAATCAACGCTGCTGTTTTTAATCACTTATTTGTATGGTGGGGAACAAAATGCATTTAAAACACAATTAAACCTTTAGAAACTTTATTACTATACAGAATTAGCTTGAGCTGTTACACATACATACAGTTAGCCCATGCATGCGTTGAAGTTTGAGTAGCTAATATGACAAAGTCAACAGAACTCTCACAAAAGCTATAGAGAAGAAATAATTTAATACTTTATAAAGTCTAAAGCTATATGAAGTAATCCAAGACACACATTTTCTAGACACACAGCTGCCAGTCTTATTCCTTAGCTTCAAATATGAAAAGGCAGAAAACCTTTGAGGGTGTTGAAGAAAAAGCACAATATCATGACATGTTTGGTCAGAACAACTGAGGAAAACCTGCAATGTACAGCCAATGACTTTCAAGATGACCCAGTGAAAGGTGGAAAAACATTTCAATGCAGATTATAAAATAAATACAAGACAAGTATGACTTTCATGTTGGGGCATCTTGCCGAATGCCACTCTTTACCAAAAGAACAGAAAATGCTGATTTGATTGAGCTAATAGTGATTTAGATAGACCTGTGGAGTTCTGGAAGAATCTTTTATGGATTGATGTGACCAAACTTTTTACACTGATGGATCAGTGGTATGTCTGGTGCAAAAAAAAAAAAATTAAGCAGAAGATCTTCATCTCCATAATCAAACACTGAAGTGGACCAGTCCTGTTATGAGCTAATGAACAATGGGCTTTCCTGCAGGACAACCATCCCAAAGTATACATCCAAATCTACTTATGCTCGTTTTTTTTAGGCGAGGAATGGGCCAAGATTGCAATAGAGAGGTGCCAAAAGCTTCCAAACACTTCTAAGCAGTGTTTTTTGGTTTGTTTTAAAGAATGAAAGATTCTGCACTAAATTTGACTTTTGGAGGTTGAATCATTTTGAACATAAACGCTTAGAGCCAATTTGATTAATTTATTTATTAATTATTATCATTATTCATCAACTTACGTTCTCAGAATTACTCAAATGTGTACTAATAGTGTACTGATGCCTTTGTTGAATTGTTTTTTTTTTCCAACCATATAGACCACAGAGCTCAATTATGTAAAATGCTTCAATTTAATTACTTGAAATAAACTCTCATTCTAAACAATTAGAGCTGTTATCCAGGCAATCAAATCAAATATAAACATAGCTGTAAATAATGTACAAGATATAATGCACAGTTACTGCTCTGCTACAATACATGTTAAATGATTTAAACAGTTAAATAATCATACTGCTCTCACCTGTATATTTTTATTCAGAATTGATAGAGATGATTTTTGTTTTTTTAATCAAAAACACTTCATAAGAACAACACATTCAACATTATTTACAGTACCTCTGATTTCTGACAGCCTGTCTGCACGCAAAGGCACTAAATCCATTAAAACATAAACTTAGTGCACAATATCATGAAGAAAACCAAATATTGTAACAGATAAATTACTATTCACCACACTATTCTCACATTTTAAACATCTGGGGCATTTCTGTCAAATTCAGTGGCATTTTTTGATCCAAGCCCTGGTTAATTTGGACCCTGATTAACATTGAGAATTACAAACACTCCAAGGTTATTATCACAAAAAGTTTAGTTTACAATGCTGGAAGGTCTGATTTAATTAATCTCCAAAGCTGTCAGCATATTCTTTCAGAAAACAACAGTTCAAAAACAACTTCAAGGGTAAACTTAAAAAAAAAAAAAAAATGTATAGACAATAAAAATGGAAAATAAACATAAAAATGTAGGCACTGCTTATCTATGACGACAGCAAAGTGCGTAGTTCAGATAATGGTAGAGCTGAACATAACTGACTAAGAAATTAAAGGTCTAGTCTATTTGATTGAGTTTATTTGAGTATACTTTAAATATTTAATCCCATAAACCTCACAATCTTTGGATAATCATTAGCCATTGTTCCATGCAAGACCGTCTGAGACTAAAACCTAAATTAATTCAGTCTATGCTGCTGAATCATAAACTCCCAGGGTAATGGTACTTACTGTATAGTTTACTGTGAAATGCAATAGCATTTTACTGCTGTCACATTTCACTTAAAGAAGGTACTACAGTGTCACTTTGTGACCAATAAAATATTTGGTTGTGGAGAGTCTCATTGGATTATGGGATTTCAGAGAACTTGTAATGGTAGTGTTAATGTTACTTTAAGGATGATGAAATATCTACATGCAGATCGAACAATTTGTGGTGTTATGTTATATAGGTTGAAAACTAAAACCACACTTGTATCAAATTATTAATTTACAATTTAAGTACATAACAAAGCCACCTAATATAAAGTGCACTTACTGTGTACATACATGTTTTTACAGTGCCTTGCGAAATTATTCATACCCCTTAATTTTTTTTCACATTTTGTTATGTTGCTGCCTTATGTTAAACTACTTTATATTACTTTTCCCCCCACATCAATCTACACGCCCTACTCCATAATGGCAAAGCAAAAAATAGGTTTTTAACATTTGTGCAAATTTATTAAAAATACAATTATAATTACAATCCCACAAAAGTATGTACTGTACACCCCTCACATTTCAGCACCAATTTTAGTATATCTTCTCAAGGGACAATACTATAGAAATTAAACTTGGATATATTTTACAGTAGTCAATGTGCAGCTTGTATAGCAGTATAGATTTACTATATTCTGAAAATAACTCAACATACATCCATTATTGTCAAAATAGCTGGCAACAAAAGTGAGTACACCCTGAGTGAACTTGTCAAAATTGTGCCCAAAGTGTCAATATTTTATGTTACCACCATTGTTATCTAGCACTGCCTTAATCCTGCTAGGCATAGAATTGACCAGAGCTGCACAGGTTGTTGCTGGGATCCTCTTCCACTCCTCTATAATGACATCATGAGCTGCTGGATGTTAGACACATGGTGCTTCTCCACCTTCCACCCGAGGATGCCACACAAGTATTCAATAGGGTTCAGGTCTGGAGACATACTTGGCCACTCCATCACCTTCACCTTCAGCTTCCTCAGCAAGGCAGCTATCATCTTGGTGGTGTGTTTGGGGTCGTTATCATGTTTTCTTGGTACACAATTTTCTTGGTACTCCTCACCAGGGCATCACTGCACATGCTGGACACCATCTGAGCCAAACAAGTTTTATCTTGGTCTTATCAGGACATGCTTTCAGTAATTCATGCTCTTGGACAGGTTGTCTTCAGCAAACTGTTTGCGGGCTTTCTTGTGAGCCAGCTTCAGAAGAGGCTTCCTTCTGGGACAACGCCTATGCAAACCGACTTGTCGCAGTGTGTGGCATATGGACTGAGCACTGACAAGCTGACCTTATACTTCTGCAACCTCTAAAGCAATGCTGGCAGCACTCATGAATCAGTTTTTTGAAGCCAGGTTCTGCACCTGACGCACAGAACGAGTGATCAACTTCATTGATTGACTCTTGTTCCGAACACCTCTATATGATCCTGACCACTGTTGTGTAACTTGGTTCAGGGTGTTACTAAACCTCTAATAGCCTTGGCCATCTTTGTGGAGACCAACAATTCTAATTCTCAAATCCTCAGAGAGTTCTTTGCCATGAGATGCCATGTTGAACATCCAGTGGTCAGTATGAGAGAATTGTACTCAAAGCACCAAATTTTAACTGCTCTAATACAAGATACATGACTTTGTATGGTCCTGTCAAGCAGACAAAAACATTAACATGATGAACAGGACATGTGGCTTTGCATGGTTAAACGACATGCTGTTATCACTTACAGTGTACTCACTTTTGTTGCCAGCTATTTTCACAATAATGGCTGTATGTTGAGTTATTTTCAGTGAACAGTAAATCTATACTGCTATACAAGCTACACATTGACTACTCTAATATGTATTCAAGTTTCATTTCTATAGTTTTGTCCCTTGAGAAGATATACTAAAATGGTTGCTGAAATGTGAGGGATGAACTCACTTTTGTGAGATACTGTATATAATTACACTGTTGACCCATCTCTAACACCTTAACCAATATCAATATCATTAAACCTGTTCCTTAACTTACCTGTGTCCCACCTCAATAGCAGCAACAGTGGTTTGCAATAAAATATGAACACAATAAGTGCATTGTACTTATTTTTTATGTAACTGCATAGTAGTTAAGGTCACCTAATATAAAGTCGGACCAAAAATATAAATAAAAAGTTTTTTTTTTTTTCTTTTTTTTTTTTTTTTTAAATATAACAGCTGCACACACACACAAACTTCTTTATAGCTGTATAGCTGATTTCAGTTTGTGAAACTCCAACCATTTGTGTACTATTTTAAATGGAATATTCATGGTCAAGAGGCTCAAAGGTCGTCTCATGCACTTTTAATATTGGCAGCATTGGTCATAATGCACATGACGTATTTGGCCTGTGGCTGTCATAGCCCTTTGCCGGTACTCACAAACATAGTATACACATTTGTGGCTGTGAAGTATTTCTTACGCTAGAATTGGAAGTCATGTATACTATACTGACTCAAACACAAACATAGAAACTTCACTCTTGATTTTGAGTGTCATTTGTGCAGGCTAGACTGTGTATCCTACGCTCAGTGACTGACAACGCCATTGATGCAGGACCTCCATTTGAGATGACCTTTCATTGTGTAGCACTCATTCTGTAGGAGTGGGGGGGTCAATGCATTCATCTAGCGCAAACATCAGTTTAAAGAAAGTGGAAGAGAACTTTCCACCACAGGGTGTGTTTTAAAAGACACCATTTTCAAACGAAAACTGAAAACCTTTTATGTATTTTGGCCATTAATTTACACAGCAGAGGTTTTTTGGCTGAAAATGCATTTTTGCATTTTTGTCTTATTGTATACTATTTTTATACTATATTTTATACTAATATGTTTACATATTGTGTAAACTACAAAAATGTGAATTTGTGAAAATGGTGATGACGTGCATGTGTATTACATGTTCACATGGTGTTTCTTGTTGGTGTGAAATCACCAACTATTGGCCCAGCATGTATAATACAACACTTTTCATGGATCCGTGTGAACAGGGATCATTTTGACAGTGCTGTTATCTGTAGGTGAATGCAAAGGAAAAATGTTTCTGTTTTAAGAACATGTTGTCATGTAAACCCATAGTAGAGGAAATCTATTATCTAAAGACATGAAGTGAAAACAATTGCAGTTTAGTGGATATTAAATACCTTTAGGGCCATATATACTAACGTTTAAAATTCCAAAAATTCAAAAAAAATTTTGGAAGAAATTAATACTTCTGTTCATCAAGGATGCATTAAACTTGTCAAAAGTGACTGTAAAGACTTTTGCTGTTATTTTGAACTTTCTATGCATCAAAGCGTCCTGGAGAAAGAAAAAAAAAACTAAAAAAACAGCTACCACTAAAATATTAAGCATCACTTTTTAATAATAAAAAGAAGAAAGGTTTCTTAATCAAAACATATTAGAATGATTTCTGAAAGATCATCTGACACTGAATATTAAAATAATAGCTGCTAAAAATACATTTTAGAATAAATATAAATAGAAAACAGTAAATTGTATTAAAATATTTCACAAAATTACTGTTTTACTATACTTTATTTTTTTATTAAATAAATGGAGGCTTGGTGAGCACAAGTGACTTTCAAAATATTTGCAAAAAAAAAAAAAATATATATATATATATATGTGTGTGTGTGTGTGTGTGTGTGTGTGTATGTGTACTTCTAATTCTGATATTTACATTTCATATTTAAGTTATTTTTATGCAATATTTTTTTCTAGTTGCCTGCTTTTCAGTTTTAGTGTTGTAGATTCCTTTACATACTGTAAATCTAGTTTCCTTTGATGATGAATAATATCTAAAAGTACATATGAATATTAGCATGATCTGTAAGGATGTGTTCATGGCTGTAATACAGCTGATGTTTATCATTCATATCTTGATGAAATGCACCAGGTTAATCCAATGTGCCACATGTCATATTTCTGACAGTTAAATCTTAGATGGGTCACTTGAGAAGTGCTTCAAGTGTCAATACTAAGTGTTTTTGACAGCTAATAGCATGATCTCTCAAAGGTTTCAGGTTGACATAAATATGTTAGCTTCATGAACAGCTATGAGAGTTCAGTATGCCTCACCTGTCGTTAATTCAGTGTTCAAGGTCATATTCTAACCATTGAATATTATTTACTTTTCTTATCCAAAAGAGACATTTAAAACCTTTCAAAAATGATCAAAATCCTTACCAGTCTTATAGTGCATGTTCGTACATTTCAGAGTTATTTCTGTTATGTAATAGCCTACAATTTGAACTCCTTAAAACTCTAGAAAGGAATGCTTTTGCTGATGTTTTTTTTTTCTTTCACTTTCTTTAAAAAAACAACAACGTGAAAATATTCACAAATGCATGTCGTGATCAGCTACAAGCTCTTCCTATTCATGTTGTTCCAAAACCAACAAGAACATATGATTCTTGGCAAAATAAAATCAATCCATGTGCATTAGCACAAATGCGTTGCAAGTATGCCAAAACTTTAATTGAAATCTAAATTATGCAAGTTTTGCATAAATTATATACATAAAAGCCTTTTCATGTTTAAACTGTCAAATTGTCATATTGAGTAAAATAGAAAGTAAAGTATTATTAGTAAAAAAGAAAAGGTTGAAGCCCTGCTTAAGAACAGTTGCCGCAATCTATGACCACAGGGCCACGTTTTTATCCAGAGCCCCGATCAGTGATGTACGGAAACCTCCCTGCCAGACCTCCACACTTTAACAATTCATAAAAGTGTTGAAAGCAATCTGAGCCGAGAAGATTAAATCTTTCAGCACAAGGCAGGGGAGGACGTGCGAACGAGGTGCAAAAAGAAAATACATCTGAGGTAATGCTCACATCGGCTTACACAGGGGAAAAGCAGCTCTTAAAGTGTTTAGCTTTGATTTCATTCAGGAGTGACATAATTGATTTTAATGAGATGTTTATAGAGTGAAGTGGTTGTATTGCTCAATCATTTGCCTGTCTGCCTTTTGGGCTCAGCTACAGAAATGTACGGCATTCTCCAACACCCACAATGCTCTGCCTCGGTCTCTCTTTTTCTTGCTTTTTTCTCTGTGTTGCTAAATGTGAGAATAATGCCATTAGTTAGCAGTTAGCAGGCAACTTTAATAGAAATCACAACATGGTTTAAGAAAGACGTGTGCAAAGGATCAGAAAAAAAAATATAAATATATATTTTAATATATATAAAATGCTCTTTTCTCCATTCTTCATTAAGTCTAGAAAAATGCCATACAACCAACACTGAAAAAATGGTGTAGGATTTACCTTTTACAAAAGGTACCTTTTTCACTCAGTGATTACTAGTAAATTTCACAACTAATTACAAAAAAATAACAACTAACATTGAATTAAATATGCAATTTCGAAGTAGAGAGACTGAAATAGTATTTTCTTGTAAAATTTACTCCAGCAATCTTTGTTTTACTTACAACTTGCTTGATAGTGCTTATGACAGTGACATTTAATTGTTTAGGATGAGCTGTTTTGCAAATTGTAAATGCTCAGGAATCTAATAGTATAATGCAAGTGACGTCCTAGCAAAAAAACGCTCAACTACAGTGCCTTGCTTAAGTATTCACACCCAATTATACAAATACAGTTTATATTCTTCATTAATGTATTAATAAAAAAGGGATAAGTACATTGCACAAGTATTCATACCCTTAACTGAAGCACCTTTACAGCCTCAAGTCCTTTTGGGTATGATGCAACAAGATATGCACATCAACATTTAGCAATTATCTGCCATTCTTCGCCTCACCTCTTCACCTCTCAAGCTTTGTCAGCTTGGATGGGGTTTGGCAGACATTTACAGGTTTCTCCAGAAATGTTTGATTGGGTTCAAGTCCAGGATCTGGCTGGGCCACCCAAGGACATTCACAGAGTTGTCTATAAGCCACTCTTGCTGTGTGCTTAGGGTCATTGTCCTGTTGCAAGGTGAACCTTCTTCCCAGTCTGAGGTTCTTCTTTCCTGTCAAGTCTTTAAGTCCCTGCCACTGAAGCCCCACAGCATGAGGCTGCTACCAGCACACTTTACTTTTGGGATGGTACTTCTGGTTTCCTTCAAACATGATGCTTGGAATTGAGGTTCATCAGACCACAGAATCTTGTTTCTCACAGTCTGAGGTCCTTTAGGTGCTTTTTTGCAAATGTGTTTTTATGTGTCTTCTCTGAGGAGAGTCTTGTCACACTACCATAAAGCCCAGATCGGTAAAATGCTGTAGTGATGTTTGTCCTTCTGAAGTTTCTCCCATCTGCATATATGATCATGGAGCTCAACTGAAGTTACCATCAGGTTCTTGTTTACCACTCTAGCCAAGGCACTTCTCCATCAATTGCTCAGTTTGGCTAGGAGGCCAGCTCTAGGAAGAGTTGTGGTTGTTTTAAACTTCTTCTATTCTATGCAGCAGATTTTTTTCTGAACTCTTCCCCAGATGTGTGGCTTGATGCAGTCCTGTCTCTGAGCTCTACATGCATTGGTTTTTCCTCTGATATGCATTTTCAGCTGTTAGATCTTTTATTAAGACGTGTGTGTCTTTCCAAATCATACCCATTCAACTGAATTTGCCACAGGTTAACTTCACTCGAAGTGCAGTAACATCTACAAGCAATATGAATGCTCCTGGGCTAAATTTCAACTGTCCCAGATAAGGGTATGAATACTTGTGCAATGGAATCATTTAGGTTTTTAATTTTTAATACATTTTCAAAGTTGTTAAACACCTATTTTTTTGCTTTGCCATTATGGTGTATGGAGTGTAGATTGATGTGGAATAAAAAGTAATTTTAAAATAGTAAGGCAGCAACATAAAACGTGAAAAAAAAAAGTGAATCAATACTTTTGCAAGGCACTGTACAAAAAAAGCACAAATGTCCTCCACCATATTTTCTGAGAATTATAATTTTGCTACCTCATTGACGTTACTGACCAAGGTTCTTCCTACACAGAACAAAGACCAGAGTAATTGAAAATTCACTGTCGACTTTTTTCATTATCGATTTATGGTTTACTTGTTCCAACCTTAATGCAGATATCTTATTCTACAATCATTAAGATGGAAGTCACCATGTTTTACAAGTCTTTACCAGTTTCTCATCTTTAGCGTACATTTATGAGCTGGCTGCTGAGCTTTGGTATAGAGTAAGCCAGGCCGACAGATCCATAAAGCTTTGATGAAAATCTGAAGAAAACAAAGCATGCCTCCCAGGAGAGATCGCAAGCACCCTGGGCTTTGATTTTTCTCCCCTGCTCCATCACACAAAGCTAACACACACAGAGGCGAGTAATAGGAGCATTCATTTAGTATTCAGGTGGAGGCCCTGTCTTCTGTTTGTCTGATGTTATTACTTATTTATTATTCACAATGCATAAGCCGAGCTCATTGACGTACGGTGCCTCGCTGGTGGGCCGGGTGACTAAGGATAATGTGTATTCTCCGCAGATAGGCGGCAGGGCCCCAGCTTCGGCAGTCCCCTTTTAATGGCCAAGCCAGATGCCAAAACGAGGGGGATGGGGGCGATCGGACATGTGAATTCACGGCACGTCCGTTCCTGACAACGCCTCATCCCGTGTCTCATCTCCCTCCAAGACCAGTGGCTGCCACTTTGCGCTCCCTTCGCATCCTGATTGATTGACAGGCGTGGAATGGCGGACAAGTGATTATGAAGCCGATCTGTGTGTTAGTGTAGGACGAGGTAGGAGGGTGATTGACAGCTTTGTGGTGGTGTGAAACAGCCACTAGTCAAACTTTCTACACACACACACCGCCCTCTAGTCATTTTGACCAGCAGCTGGTGACTGAAGCCCTGGCCCCAAAGCGGATCGTTCACCTCCCGCGGCATTGTCACACCCATTCGCTTTCATCAACGCTCGCTCATGGACAGATTATTAATATCGTAGTGGTTGTTTCCTCCCCTCGGTCATCAGGGAACCTTGTCGAAGGCTAAACCAGCTAGTGCAGTGAAGTAGACAGTATATGAATCATTCTACAAACTGAAGGTACTTTACATATCAATGAAACAATACCGATTCAGTTTATATATTTCTGATAGTTGCCAAGCTTTAAACACCATTTTGATATTCCCTGCTGAATGTGTCAACTGTATAATAACTGTATGCCACTAAACACTCTGATTAAGTGATACACTTGAAGTATCTCATGTATTATTTTGTTTAAAGGAATAATTCACCTAAAATTCACCTTCACCAATAATTTCACCTTCATGTCTTTCCAAACCCATAAGACCTTTGTATATATTCACTTTTATTATACACATGTAAACAAACACATAAATGTTTGTATTTGTAATATAGTTGACTGGACACAATAGTTATTGCACACATTATTACCTCATGCACACATAAACAGACTCCTCTAACACAGGAAAAAAAAAAAAAAAAAAAAAACTATAGCAAACCATTAATTGTCATTAGTGAACATAGTCACACAGTATTTTTTCAATGGCAGGCCTTGTTTTACCAATCACATGTAATTATTTATTTTGAGCAGGTTATCTTTAAATTTGAATGTATATTTAATTGAAATCGTTACAATATTGCACACCGTAACAATCTACTAAACGGTTATTGTAGATATTTTAAAATACTATGATATATATATATTATATATATTTTTTATTGTAGAAATAAAAAAAAGAAACATGATACATTTTTTTAATGTACACTCAATTTACAGTTTTTCTCAATTGCTAAAACACTATAACCAGTCTTTTGAACTAAAATTTCAAAACTATAACGCCATTTTTGAAAAAGCACACCCATTTCCCTAAACAATAAACACTATTCCCTGCTTTGACACATGAGTTATATTTGGTGAACTGTTACTGCAAAACTCTACACACAAACCCCTACATTTCTCAGTGCTTACACCATGTGGTCATTTAGAAAGCACAAGCATTCAACATTGTTCACTCAATCTGTGAAGTTTGAGCTCAATTAGCACACAATTATCCAAGTGGAAACACTAGGAGTCAAAATTTAGCACACACAAATCAGAACCTAAAAGAAGCCAAAGTCAGCTTACAGTTTTTCTCAGTCACTTTGGTGCATTTCTCAGATCAGAAATGAAATTGTCAAAACTACTTGTTCAACATCCACATCATCTAGTCTCTTGTGCACATCATAAAAAGCTTCTCATTCTTCTGATCAAGTTGTGATTGCTTTGGTACATTCATACAACTGATTAGATACATTTGTCTGCGGTTTCCCACATTATCAGTTGCTATTGTCATGTTGCTCAAAATGTATGATATAGTTCTCTGTGCAATAGTTTGACCCCTCAAAACATCAAGTCATTAGCTCATCGTATAAGTCATTACCTAAATGCAAAATTTTTGATCTAGTTGTTATAAACTGTCAATCATATATTCTACACATTTCTATTAGACTTTTTGTAAATTTGCCATGAATTATTCAAGTGAATCTTGACTTTCACTAATGAAGATAATGTATATCAACCAATGATAAAGCAGTTCTCTGAAATAGCTCAAAGGTACATCTCTTGAACCTTCAATTGGAAAGCATACTGTATATAGACAGAGGACAACGCAGGAGTTACAAAATCTGACAGTAGACTTTCTAATATTTATTTTTACCTTTGTGCCCATATTTCTTTTTCTTTGCTGTTTCACAATGACACTGTAATGCATTTTTATTTTTTTTCTCAGACCACTAGTACAGTACAAGTGTAACTGTGAATCCTATCCAGTCTTTTTCAATCAGTATCTCACATACAGTAATGTATAATTTTGAAGAGGAAGAGTAGGAGGTGAAAGAGGAAGAGGAGGAGAAGAAGGTGGATGACAACGACAACGTGGAAGAGACAGAGGAAGGGCAAGGGCGAGAAAACAAGCAGTCTCATATATTTTAGTTGATGAGTGCCAGGGTTGGATCAGGCATGCAAGAGGATTTTACCCCTGCTGCCTGGCCAGGGCTAATTTAGCCTGTGATGCTGAAGAGGTTCTTTGGCCTGTCCCAGACCAAAGACAGGATTCTGGGCAGAAAAATTATATTTTGTTGTTGTTTGCTGTTTTGTACTGTACTCTACAGTACATTAAATTAAGGAATAAAACACTTGCAAAGGCATAGATTTGTTGTTTTCATCATGTGAAAAGTTTTTTATTTGGATTGTTTTGGTTGTATTGTTTTGAATTTATCTCATCAGTGTGTAAAACTGTGTTGTAGTGTGTGTGTTTTTGAGGATTTGTGTGTCATGTCTGAGAGCAAAGTTTGGTTTTTCAGCAAGATTGTGTTGTTTTGAGTGGAGAGCTTCATTTTGACCTCAATATAAGAAGTTTGGGGAATTGAGTTAGGAGTTGTGGATTTGTGTTTAGAGTTTCGCAAATAAGAGGCATAATTTCAAGAAATGTGTTTAAGCAATTGAGAAAAACTGTAATAAAGCTTATTTTTTATGACGTATTTAGAGTTTATAAATAAATGCAATTACAGATCATTTTGACTTGACTATTTTGAACCCAAGACCCCATTTACTGAAGCGACACTGAAAAAAGTTCAAACAGTTTCGTGGCAAACTAAAAAATAGAATTTATAAAATATTTGTGTGAGATTATAATACACTTTCATTTAATGGAGAGGGAAGAAAATTGTTAGATTATTAACTATCATCAATGGACATGAAATCTATTTTGGTAGGCATCATTTAGTAATTAGGTCAGTCAATAAATTTCAGTGAATTAATCACATTTAATCGCGTCATATATCCATAAATCTTGTCAGAAATACATTCTGGTGGCCCACTTTGAAAGTTAACATGACAGACTGGCTCTGTTCCAAACCCTAGTGAGCATCCTCTCTTTCTGATGCCTGCATAGCTGCTATTTACTCTGAGACCATACCATTACTGACTCAGAATGCTTCAGGCAAAACGTCAGTGTGTTATACAAATAACACTCCTTACACAAATCACACAGGCGCCTCTATTGATTCCAGAAGAATTTGATGTTAGCATGTTGTTAACAACACAATATCTTTTCCCCTTCATTTTGAAAGATACATGTGATGTTGCCTGAGAATTTGGCCTAAAGAAGATGGATCCTAAGAGCTACTTACCTTTTGGAACAGCCTTTGCATTAATACAGCAGCTTATGATTTGTACAGTAATGCACAATTTTATTGTCTGTTCCTAAACAGCATTTGCCATCTTGAAGACATGTGGCACTGTCATTTGAATGACTGTAATGAGCACAAAAGCAGATAACCCTGATCTAGAAAAGTGGCCTTAGCGTAGTGCAAAAAACTGTTTAATGTCTAAAACTAAATGAATGACAGTATAAAGAATTAATATTATACACTGTGGTTAGACTGATATTTAATTTATTATTTTGTGCACAAATCAAGAAAATATAAATACCGGGTTTATTACACCTCATCTAGTTATATCAACTCCAAATTATTTGAACATTTTTCTATTAAAACAACAAGAAGACTTTGTATTGTAGCACAGTGGCAATCTCAGTCGCAAGCAGTATAGTCAGGATTCATGTTTGACATTATTACATTACTGTATGTCACTGAGAAGTTTTGCTCAAAGCACAAGCAACCTAATGAAGGAACACAGACTTGCATTTGAGCAGAATTTTGCAATATCCATTGCAATGAAAATGCACTGCAATGAAAATTTATGCAAAACACTAGGCGAAAAAATTTGGAGATTTAAGTTTGTGACATCTGGAAACCCCAAACTTGAAAGCTGGTGGAATATTGTTACCATTGCAAGATAACTTAAATGTCAAATGAATAAATAAATAAATAAAAGTTTTAAGGATAAATAACTGGTATATCATAGACAATTATGAAAAAAAAAAGAAAATTAAGTTGTTTGAAAT
Source organism: Garra rufa (assembly GCF_049309525.1). Classification (NCBI taxonomy): domain Eukaryota; kingdom Metazoa; phylum Chordata; class Actinopteri; order Cypriniformes; family Cyprinidae; genus Garra; species Garra rufa. The sequence goes on from NC_133369.1 coordinate 47,435,380, forward strand.
TCACAGCACGATGGATATGTACACTTGAATCAAAATTCACAAAATACACTTGAGGTCAAAAGTTTACATCCCAGAATCTGCAAAATGTTAATTATTTTACCAAAATAAGAGGGATCTTACAAAATGCATGCTATTGTTTATTTAGTGCTGACCTGAATAAGATATTTCATGTTTACATATAGTCCACAAGAGAAAATAATAGTTGAATTTATAAAAATTGCCTCTTTCGAAAGCTCTTACCTGATTTTTTTTTCTTTTTTTTAGTGATAGTTGTTCATGAGTTCCTTATTTGTTATGAAAAGTTAAACTGTATGCTGTTCTTCAGAAAAAAAAAAAAAAATCAGGTCCTACAAATTCTTTGGTTTTCCAGTATTTTTGTGTATTTGAATGAACCCTTTCCAACAATAACTGTATGATTTTGAGATCCGTCTTTTCACACTGAGGACAACTGAGGGACTCATATGTAACTATTACAGAAGGTTCAAACGCTCACTGATGCTCAAAAAGGAAAAACTATGCATTGAGAGCCAGGGGTGTAAACTTTTGAACAGAATGATGATGTGTAATTTTTTTTTATTTTGCCTAAATAAATATATATATATATATTCATAAAAACCGAATCTACTATAGCGAAATGCCACTTAAATTCGTCGTTTTTTGGATTCATAAATCAAATGTTGGTCTGTCACTTAATTCAAATCGCGATATGGACTAGTGTATGTGAAAACTGAAATGCAAAAAGACCGTTTTAATATGAATCCGATATGTTCCGTTTGCCTAGCTGTATGTATGAGAATGGTGGAGACGAGCTTTTACTACACGCATACTGAAACACACGTGACGCTTCCGGTAATTTTTGGCATTTTCATTTCACATGAACAGATAAACTCAATCTCCCAAACTGCTGTGAGTGTCACTTTTACCGTTTCATTTGAGAAAACTAGCATCATATCATACTGTATACACAGAAACTTCATGGCAACCTGTCAAAATAAAAGTACGGTGTAACATGTAATGGGCTGGGTAGGTGTTGACGTTAAAAAAAACGCAATCTAATAGGTAGAAAAAAATAATTTCATTGTTAGTTAGTAAACACAAGTACATCTAATTGAACATAATTTATTTTCATCAACAAATT